>NC_057812.1:160837098-160848084 GCF_018294505.1 Triticum aestivum | reverse complement strand
GTATGCTCTAACTTGGCAGGGTTATGTTGCTCATATCGTGTGTGTGGTGTCTCGCATTGCTATGTCATTTGATTAGTTTAGATATGCTTTGTGTGAATGCCACTTGTTCAGTGTCTAATTACCATATATGTGAATTATGCATTGCCATCTTGTTGCAAGACATTATATATGTGAATTATACAATGCTATCTTGTTGCAAAGGCATTATATATGTGAATTATGCAATGCCATGCTGTTTAGCCAATCATCATGTATGTGAATTATATCATGCTATCATTTTTTTGTATTACGTGTTCCATTTGTTGACAACGTTTGTATATTCAACTACTCTTCCTGTGCATCAACCATTTGAAGTGGTGATGGAAGTATCTGGAGTGAAAACAAGGTATTCAGAGCAGACAATGCTACCTGCTGAAGCAGACATCTTGCTGGTTACAGAGAGCTCCTCAGAGGAGGATTCAGAGACTGATGACCAGTCCTATTTCCCCCCTGAGGTCCATGCTCAAACTTGGTAGGGTTATATTACCCATGTCATGCATGTTGTCTTGCATTGCTTAGTTTTTACATCATATATGGATTTCCATCTGCTTACTTGCTTACTATATAAATCATATATTTGAATTATATCATGCCATCATGTTTACATAGTACATACACATCATCTATCTAAATTATGGCATGGCAACCCATTTAATAAAGACATCATATAGTTATATCATCTCATCCTGTTTAGTGTTTACAATCATCATATTTTGAATTATAGCATTCTATCCATGAATGTATGTGAATTATGGCATGCCAACCTATCTAATAAACACATTATATAGTTATGTCATGTCATCCTGTTTACATAGTCTCATATTTTGAACTATGTCTTTCCATCTTTTTTAGTTAGCCATCATAATGTGAAATTGTGTCATGCTATCCTGTTTAGTTAGCCATCATATATGTGAAATTGTGTCATGCTATCCTGTTTGGTTAGACAACATAAATATGAATTATTTCATGCCCTCTTTTATTCCCCACTATCCATTGCACCTGTCTATCATACAATGTCTATACTTTCAATTACTTTTCTTGTTTATCAGCCATTTGAATTCGAGAGCGTGATGGTAGTATCTAAGGGAGTAACAACACGGTCTTCAGAAAAGATAGTGCTACCAGTTGATGCAGATAGAACCACGGTTGTACTTGCCCAAGGACCAGATCCACCACACATAAACCAGACTCTCACAGATTGTACCCCTACCCAATTGGACAGAGAACCAGCTACACCCCTTCTTACCCCAACCTCGGCAGATAGTAACCTAGTTCCAGTTGACACAACACCGTCTCAACCACAGAGCACACAAACACGAGAAGTTAGTAAGGGAACTGCAGTGCCCAAAGCACGAGGACCACCACTCCGAATCCCAACTCAACGCTTAAAGGAGAAGAAGATTTGTTCTCAGATCAGGTTCTGTAGCTATGGTTCATACTCCTTTGCTCTTGCATTACTGTATTTACTCATACCAACTATTTTTAAATTTGAAGATGGAATTGAAACTCCAATGGCGTAACAGGTATGTTTTAAACCTGTTTCTTTAACCGGTTTGCTGTTGTAACCTGCTCTATGTTGATTTCAGTTTCAATTGAATAAATAGTTATGTTCTCATGTCATGCACATTACAAGTGTTGTTATTGCTCTATAGTTACCCACACTTATATTCTGTCTATTCTGCTTTGTATTGAACAAATATTATTTGAACTGTGTCTCTATCTTGATTTGGCAACAAAAACTAGAATGATATAGACCATAAAGTGACCATGGTACATAGATATATGTTTGTTTCATGTTGTTATCCTGTCCACTTTACTACTGAACTCATTTACCAAAATGAGTTTCATATACAACATGGTAAACATGTGATGTGTATGCTTGTTTCTCTTTTAGAATGCGGACAAAATATTGGAGAACAGTACCGCATTATCCAATGGTAAAGGAAGTAATGCAGATAAGGTTCAAGATAGTGAGACATCCCTGTTGGTCTCCAAGAAAGCTGATAAAAACTATCTTGACGACACTGAGGGAACCCAAAAGTCCTGTCTTGATGTAGTGTTCGAGTTTCTGGCCACTACTGCTGGCACAAGCTCTTCGAACTCGCTACCTGAATCAGTTCGTCTTCTTGAGTCTCAACTTCAAGCTGAAAGACATCGATCAGATGTGCTGCGACAGGAAGCTAAAGGACTGAAGAAGTCCCTGCAGAATTCAAATGCATACTTTCTGGTGTAACAGCAAGCGCTAGAGGATTTAAGCGCCAAACAATAGAAAGTTAATAAGCTTGCTAAGCATCTTGCCAGCATTATGGGTACCCAGGATATTGTTTCTTGAGATCTTCTGAAGTGGTTTCAGTTCTGGATTTGTTTTGCTACGGCATTTATTTGCGTTGGTCGCCAACTTTGACAACCAGTGTATATGATATGCTGCTTTGTTCCCTATATTTGCACTGGTGGCGAACTTTGATGCCCAGTGGATGTAATATGTGTAATAGCCGTGATAGCCTAGCGTTAGTTGCTTGCTAATTTATTTCCTTGTTGTCTTGTTTATTTGTTTGCTTGTAGTCATTGCAGTTCTTTTTCCGTGGTTAGCTAGTGGCTGCAGTAACCTATTTTTTAAAACTAGGCCACAATAACCATGGGCTAATATTTACTGTAGTGACACTGGGCCTCCTACTGGCCGTAGAAATAGTGGGCCTTCTACGGGTCACAGAAACAATGGGCCTTCTATGGGCCGTAGAAACGATGGGCCTTCTGCGGGCCGTATCATCAATGGGCCTTATACGGGCCGTACGATCGATTGGCCAAACATGGGCCAATAATAGGCCGCATTATGGCCGTAAATGGGCTAGAGTTGGAATCGTCCGTTCATGGGCCGACCATAACGGGCCATCATTAATAGGCCGTATTTGATGGCGCTATGAAAACGGCCCAACGTAATAACGGACCACAAACGGGCAGACTGTAACCACGGGCTGAATTTGGCCCACAAGCAGAAAATGACAGTAACGGGCCATAAGTAAACGAATGCTGGAAATGAGCCCAAGATTAAATGGGCTCTGAGAAGGCCGAAAGATAACATGGGCTGGATACGGCCCAACGGCATAACAGGCCGTTACTGGGTATAAAGTGATACACTGTTCATTACAGGCCAGTTTCACCACGAGCTGTTAATGGGTGTAAAGTGATACACTGTTCATTACGGGCCAGTTTCACCACGGGCCGTTAATAGGCCAAGAGTTACATAGGGTCTCATATGGGCCGAAAGACGTCATGGGCCATACATGGGCCAGAAGTGAAAACGGGCTGGAATCATATTGGATGGCCCAGATGACGCTACTGGGCCTAATTCGGATAGGGCGTAACAGTCCTTGGGTTAGCAGGCTGTAAATGGGCTATATGCGAACATGCCGTTAACAGGCTTTCCATGGGCCGGCCCGCCACCTTTTGACCAAGTCAAATGGGCCGGCCTTTTCACAGGAATGGGCCTCTGTTGGGTCGTGCCACGTGTCGACGTATCATAGGCGCCTTCCGTCCAATGAGTGGATGACATCTGTCCCAACGATGAGCCGACACATGTTTCCTCCAGCCAATGATGATTTTACACGTGGAAAATCCCCATTGGTCGGGGCTGTTAACGGGTTATCGGATCCAAAACCCGACCCGATAGCTTAACGGCGTTCCGTTACGGTGGATGCCACGTGTCGGTCACCCTTGACGAAAGCACTTCTGTGACGCGCGATTTTATCGTCATGGAAGTGGACACTTTCGTGATGATAATTTTGGTAATGTCATGGAACACTTCTACGACAGCACAGGTATGACCATCTTGATTCTGTCATAAATTTGTCATGGATGTACATGCATGACAAAAAATGCGACCTACTGTGACAAACACGTATCATCATGGAAGTGTATTTTTTTGTAGTGGTGGGGCCCACACCCACTCCAGGCAGGCGCGCCCCTGACCCTCATGGGACACCCGTAAGGCGGTTGCTGCTCTACTTTGGCTGCAAGAAAGCTAATTTTTGGAAAAAGATCTGGGCGAAAGATTCAACTCGATCGGAGTTACGGATCTTCGGATATAAAAGAAATAGTGAAAGGGCAGCAGAGAGAACGCAGAAACAGAGAGAGAGAGAGAGAGAGAGAGAGAGAGAGAGATCCAATCTCGGAGGGGCTCTCACCCCTCCCACGCCATGGAGACCATGGACCAGAGGGGAAACCCTTCTCCCATCTAGGGAGAAGGTCAAGGAAGAAGAAGAAGGAGGGGGGCTCTCCCCCCCTCGCTTCCGGTGGCGCCGGAACGCCGCCGGGGGCCATCATCATCACCGCGATCTTTACCAACACCTTCGCCATCTTCACCAACATCTCCATCACCTTCCCCCCTCTATCTATAGCGGTCAACTCTCCCGCAACCCATTGTACCCTCTACTTGAACATGGTGCTTTATGCTTCATATTATTATCCAATGATGTGTTGCCATCCTATGATGTCTGAGTAGATTTTCGTTGTCCTATCGGTGGTTGACGAATTGCTATGATTGATTTAATTTGCTTGTGGTTATGTTGCTATCCTTTGGTTCCCATCATATGAGCGCACGCATGGATCACACCGTAGGGTTAGTTGTATGTTGATAGGACTATGTATTGGAGGGCAAGGGTGACAGAAGCTTCAGCCTAGCATAGAAATTGATGCAGACGGGATTGAAGGGGGACCAATATATCTTAATGCTATGGTTGGGTTTTACCTTAATGAACGTTAGTAGTTGCGGACGCTTGCTAATAGTTCCAATCATAAGTTCATAGAATTCCAAGTCAGGGATGACATGCTAGCAGTGGCCTCTCCCACATGATACTTGCTATCGGTCTAGTAAAGTAGTCAATTGCTTAAGGGACAATTTCGCAACTCCTACCACCACTTTTCCACGCTCGCTATATTTACTTTATTGCTTCTTTACCTTAACAGCCCCTACTTTTTATTTACGCGCTCTTTATATTCTTGCAAACCTATCCAAAAACACCTACAAAGTACTTCTAGTTTCATACTTGTTCTAGGTAAAGTAAATGTTAAGCGTGCGTAGAGTTGTATCGGTGGTCGATAGAACTCGAGGGAATATTTGTTCTACCTTTAGCTCCTCATTGGGTTCGACACTCTTACTTATCGAAAACTGTTGCGATCCCCTATACTTGTGGGTTATCACCCTCCACCCTCGTGGGCCCCATGTTGCTCCATCAACGTACTTCTTCCTCCTATATATACCTACGTACCCCCAAACTACCAGATACGGAGCCAAAAACCTAATTCCACCGCCGCAACCTTCTGTACCCATGAGATCCCATCTTGGGGCCTTTTCCGGAGCTCCGCCAGAGGGGGTATCGATCATGGAGGGCTTCTACATCAACAGTATAGCCTCTCCGATGATGTGTGAGTAGTTTACCTCAGACCTTTGGGTCCATAGTTATTAGCTAGATGGCTTCTTCTCTCTTTTTGGATCTCAATACAATGTTCTCCCCCTCTCTTGTGGAGATCTATTCGATGTAATCTTCTTTTGCGATGTGTTTGTTGAGACCGATGAATTGTGGGTTTATGATCAAGTTTATCTATGAACAATATTTGAATCTTCTCTGAATTTTTTTATGTATGATTGGTTATCTTTGCAAGTCTCTTTGAATTATCAGTTTGGTTTGGCCTACTATATTGATCTTTCTTGCAATGGGAGAAGTGCTTAGCTTTGGGTTCAATCTTGCAGTGTCCTTTCCCAGTGACAGTAGGGGTAGCAAGGCACGTATTGTATTGTTGCCATCGAGGATAACAAGATGGGATTTATATCATATTGCATGAGTTTATCCCTCTAGATCATGTCATCTTACTTAAAGCATTACTCTGTTCTTATGAACTTAATACTCTAGATGCATGTTGGATAGCGGTCGATGTGTGGAGTAATATCAGTAGATGCAGGCAGGAGTCGGTCTATTTGTTTCGGACGTGATGCCTATATACATGATCATACCTAGATATTCTCATAACTATGCTCAATTCTATCAATTGCTCAACAGTAATTTGTTCACCCACCATAATACTTATGCTCTCGAGAGAAGACACTAGTGAAACCCATGGCCCCCGGGTCTATTTTCCATCATATTAATCTTCCAATACTTAGTTATTTTTATTGCCTTTTATTTTCCTTTGCATCTTTATCATAAAAATACCAAAAATATTATCTTATTATTTCTATCAGATCTCACTTTTGTAAGTTATCGTGGAGGGATTGACAACCCCTTTATCGCGTTGGTTGCGAGGATTTTATTTGTTTGTGTAGGTGCCAGGGACTCGTGCGTGGCCTCCTACTGGATTGATACCTTGGTTCTCAAAAACTGAGGGAAATACTTACGCTGCTTTACTGCATTACCATTTCCTCTTCAAGGGGAAACCAACGCAGTTCTCAAGAGGTAGCAAGAAGGATTTCTGGCGCCGTTGTTGGGGAGTCTATGCAAAAGTCAACATACCAAGTACCCATCACAAACCCTTATCTCCCGCATTACATTATTTGTCATTTGCCTCTCATTTTCCTCTCCTCCACTTCACCCTTGCCATTTTATTCGCCCTCTCTTTTCTGTTCGCCTCTTTTTCGCTCGCTTCTTATTTGCTCGTGTGTTGGATTGCCTGCTTGTCACGATGGCTCTACCTAGATTTGGTGATATTCACCTTAAAAGGTTAGAAGATATCAAAAGCAACGTCAGGAGTTTTATGGTCTTACAATTTGAGCATAATAATTTCTTTAGAAACGAGCTCAAGGAACAAAAAGCTTTACGGGCTATATGAATAAAGAGCTCGATGATATGTCTAAAGAATTTGATGGTTTGAAATCTCAGATTGCTCATCTTGAGAAATTAATAGCTGAAGTTTCGAATAAGCAGGCCACCTTAGTTAATAAGATGGCCGCTAAGCCGGAATTTTTTTATGAAAATAAAGATGAAGATCTAAAAGTTATTGATGTGTCCCCTATTAAATCTTTGTTTTGCAATATGAATCTTGATAATGATGGGACTGAATATGATCCACCTTTACCTAGAAGGTGTTCCAAAAATTTGGTGTTTTTCAGATCTTGATGCTAAAATTGATAAAAGTGGGATTGAAGAGATCAATACTCTAGATATTAATGAACCCACTATTTTGGATTTCAAGGAATTTAATTATGATAATTGCTCTTTGATAGAATGTATTTCCTTGTTGCAATCCGTGCTAAATTCTCCACAAGCTTATAGTCAAAATAAAGCCTTTACCTAACATATTGTTGATGCTTTGATGCAATCTTATGAAGAAAAACTTGAGTTGGAAGTTTCTATCCCTAGAAAACTTTATGATGAGTGGGAACCTACTACTAAAATTAAAATTAAAGATCATGAATGCTATGCTTTGTGTGATTTGGGTGCTAGTGTTTCCACGATTCCAAAGACTTTGTGCGATTTGCTAGGTTTCCGTGATTTTGATGATTGCTCTCTAAACTTGCACCTTGCGGATTCCACCATTAAGAAACCTATGGGAAGAATCAATGATGTTCCCATTGTTGCAAATAGGAATTATGTGCCATAGATTTTATTGTTCTTGATACAGATTGCAATCCTTCATGTCCTATTATTCTTGGTAGACCTTTCCTTAGAACGATTGGCACAATTATTGATATGAAGGAAGGGAATATTAGATTCCAATTTCCATTAAGAAAAGGCATGGAACACTTCCCTAAAAGAAAATAAAATTACCTTATGAATCTATTATGAGAGCCACTTATGGATTGCCTACCAAAGATGGCAATACATAGATCTATCATTGCTATTATGCCTAGCTAGGGGCGTTAAACGATAGCGCTTGTTGGGAGGCAACCCAATTTTTTTTTGTTTTTTTTTTGCTTTTTGCTTCTATTTAGGCATAAATATTTGATCTAGCCTCTGGTTATATGTGTTTTTATGTTTTAATTAGTGTTTGTGCCAAGTTTAACCTATAGAATCTTCTTGGATGATAGTTATTTGATCTTGCTGAAAATTCCAGAAACTTTCTGTTCACGAAAATAATTGTTAAAAATCACCAGAACGTGATAAAATATTGATTCCAATTTCTGCTGATCAGTAAACAAATTATCTAGGTCTTCCTATTTTTGTAGATTTTTTGTAGTTCCAGAAGTTTGCGTTAGTTACAGATTACTACAGACTGTTTTGTTTTTGACAGATTCTGTTTTTCGTGTGTTGTTTGCTTATTTTGATGAATCTATGGCTAGTAAAATAGTTTATAAACCATAGAGAAGTTGGAATACAGTAGGTTTAACACCAATATAAATTAAGAATGAGTTCATTACAGTACCTTGAAGTGGTGTTTTGTTTTCTTTTGCTAACGGAGCTCACGAGATTTTCTGCTGAGTTTTGTGATGTGAAGTTTTCAAGTTTTGGGTGAAAGATTTGATGGATTATGGAACAAGGAGTGGCAAGAGCCTAAGCTTGGGGATGCCCATGGAACCCCAAGATAATCTAAGGACACCTAAAAGCCAAAGCTTGGGGATGCCCATGGCACCCCAAGATAATCTAAGGACATCTAAAAGCCAAAGCTTGGGGATGCCCCGGAAGGCATCCCCTCTTTCGTCTACTTCCATCAGTAACTTTACTTGGAGCTATATTTTTATTCACCACATGATATGTGTGTTGCTTGGAGCATCTTGTATTATTTGAGTCTTTATTTGTTTGTTTGCCACAATCATCCTTGCTATACACACCTTTTGAGAGAGTCACACTTGATTCGGAAATTGTTAGAATTCTCTATGTGCTTCACTTATATCTTTTGAGCTATATAGTTTTTGCTCTAGTGCTTCACTTATATCTTTTAGAGCACGGTGGTGGATTTGTTTTATAGAAACTATTAATCTCTCATGCTTCACTTATATTATTTTGAGAAATCTTAAAATAAGCATGGCAATTTGCTTTAATTATAATATCATGAGAAATTTGATGCTTGATAATTGTTTTGAGATATAAAGGTGGTAATATCATAGTTGTGCTAGTTGAGTAATTGTGGAATTGAAGAATACATGTGTTGGAGTTTGTGATTCCCGTAACATGCACGTATGGTGAACCGTTATGTAACAAAGTCGGAGCATGAGGTATTTATTGATTGTCATCCTTTGTGTGGCGGTCGGGATCGCGCGATGGTTAACTCCTACCAACCCTTCCCCTAGGAGCATGCATAGTAGTACTTTGCTTCGAGGGCTAATAAATTTTTGTAATAAGTATATGAGTTCTTTATGACTAACGTGAGTCCATGGATTATATGCACACTTAACTTTCCGCAATTTTATTGCCTCTTCGGTACCGTTCATTGCCCTTTCTCACCTTGAGAAGCAAACTTCGCCGGTGCATCCAAACCCCGTGATATGATACACTCTATCACACATAAACCTCCTTATATCTTCCTCAAAATAGCCACCATACCTACCTATTATGGCATTTCCATAGCCATTCCGAGATATATTGCCATGCAACTTTCCATCGTTTCGTTTATCATGACACGCTCCATCATTGTCATATTGCTTTGCATGATCATGTAGTTGATATTGTATTTGTGGCAAAGCCACCATTCATAATTCTTTCCTACATGTCGCTCTTGATTCATTGCATATCCCGGTACACCGCCGGAGGCATCACATAGAGTCATATTTTGTTCTAAGTATTGAGTTGTAATTCATGAGTTGTAAGTAAATAAAAGTGTGATGATCATCATTATTAGAGCATTGTCCCAAGTGAGGAAAGGATGATGGAGACTATGATTCCCCCACAAGTCGGGATGAGACTCCGGACTAAATAAAAAAAAGAGGCCATAAAAAAGGACCAAATAAAAAATGAGAGAAAAAGAGAGAAATGACAATGTTACTATCCTTTTACCACACTTGTGCTTCAAAGTAGCACCGTGATCTTCATGATAGAGAGTCTCTCATTTTGTCACTTTCATATACTAGTGGGAAATTTCATTATAGAACTTGGCTTGTATATTCCAATGATGGGCTTCCTCAAATGCCCAAGGTCTTCGTGAGCAAGCAAGTTGGATGCACACCCACTTAGTTTGTTTTGTTTGAGCTTTCATACACTTATAGCTCTAAGTGCATCCGTTGCATGGCAATCCCTACTCCTTGCATTAACATCAATTGATGGGCATCTCCATAGCCCGTTGATTAGCCTCGTTGATGTGAGACTCTCTCCTTTTTTGTCTTCCCACATAACCCCTACCATTATACCTTATTCCACCATAGTGTTATATCCATGGCTTGTGCTCATGTATTGCGTAAGAGTTGAAAAGGCCGAAGCGCGTTAAAAAGTATGAACCAATTGCTTGGCTAAAACCAGGGTTGTACATGATATGAATATTTTGTGTGGGGAAGATGGAGCATAGCCAGACTATATGATTTTGTAGGGATAACTTGCTTTCGCTATGTTATTTTGATAAGACATAATTGTTTGGTTAGCATGCTTGAAGTATTATTGTTTTTATGTCAACATTAAACTTTTATCTTGAATCATATCAAATCTGAACATTCGTGCCACAATAAGAAGAATTACATTGAAATTATGCTAAGTAGCATTCCACATCAAAAATTCTCTTTTTATCATTTACCTACTCGAGGACGAGCAGGAATTAAGCTTGGGGATGCTTGATACGTCTCCAACGTATCTATAATTTTTTATTGTTCCATGCTATATTATATTCTGTTTTGGATGTTTAATGGGCTTTATTATACACTTTTATATTATTTTTGGGACTAACCTATTAACCGGAGGCCCAGCCCAGAATTGCTTGTTTTTCCTATTTTAGAGTTTCGCAGAAAAAGAATATCAAACGGAGTCCAAACGGAATGAAACCTTCGGGAACATGATTTTCGGAATGAACGTGATCCAGAGGACTTGGACCCTACAT
>NC_057812.1:160827933-160836944 GCF_018294505.1 Triticum aestivum | reverse complement strand
GTGGGCCCCATGTTGCTCCACCGACGTACTTCTTCCTCCTATATATACCTACGTACCCCCAAACTACCAGATACGGAGCCAAAAACCTAATTCCACCACCGCAACCTTCTGTACCCGTGAGATCGCATCTTGGGGCCTTTTCCGAAGCTCCATCAAAGGGGGCATCGATCACAGAGGGCTTCTACATCAACACCATAGCCTCTCCGATGATGTGTGAGTAGTTTACCTCAGACCTTTGGGTCCATAGTTATTAGCTAGATGGCTTCTTCTCTCTTTTTGGATCTCAATACAATGTTCTCCCCCTCTCTTGTGGGGATCTATTCGATGTAATCTTCTTTTGCGGTGTGTTTGTTGAGATCGATGAATTGTGGGTTTATGATCAAGTTTATCTATAAACAATATTTGAATCTTCTCTGAATTTTTTTATGTATGATTGGTTATCTTTGCAAGTCTCTTCGAATTATCAGTTTGGTTTGGCCTACTAGATTGATCTTTCTTGCAATGGGAGAAGTGCTTAGCTTTGGGTTCAATCTTGCGGTGCCTTTCCCAGTGACAGTAGGGGCAGCAAGGCACGTATTGTATTGTTGCCATCGAGGATAACAAGATGGGGTTTATATCATATTGCATGAGTTTATCGCTCTACATCATGTCATCTTACTTAAAGCGTTACTCTGTTCTTATGAACTTAATACTCTAGATGCATGCTGGATAGCGGTCGATGTGTGGAGTAATAGTAGTAGATGCAGGCAGGAGTCGGTCTACTTGTTTCGGACGTGATGCCTATATACATGATCATACCTAGATATTCTCATAACTATGCTCAATTCTATCAATTGCTCAACAGTAATTTGTTCACCCACCATAATACTTATGCTCTCGAGAGAAGCCACTAGTGAAACCTATGTCCCCAGGGTCTATTTTCCATCATATTAATCTTCCAATACTTAGTTATTTTTCTTGCCT
Organism: Triticum aestivum; assembly: GCF_018294505.1. NCBI lineage: Eukaryota > Viridiplantae > Streptophyta > Magnoliopsida > Poales > Poaceae > Triticum > Triticum aestivum. Next base: position 160,835,981 of record NC_057812.1, on the reverse strand, counting down.
TTTATTTTATTTCGCATCTTTATCATAAAAATACCAAAAATATTATCTTATCATTTCTATCAGATCTCACTTCCGTAAGTGACCGTGAAGGGATTGACAACCCCTTTATCGTGTTGGTTGCGAGGATCTTATTTGTTTGTGTAGGTGCGAGGGACTCGTGCGTGGCCTCCTACTGGATTGATACCTTGGTTCTCAAAAACTGAGGGAAATACTTACGCTGCTTTACTACATCACCCTTTCCTCTTCAAGGGAAAACCAAAGCAGTGCTCAAGAGGTAGCACTGCCGGCATTCTCCCTCTTCATGAAAACCTTGTAAAATAAGAGAGAAAAGGCATAAGTATTGTGACATAATGCATAGTAACAACCCATAATGCAATAGATATCGATATAAAAGCATGATGCAAAATGGACGTATCAACTCCCCCAAGCTTAGACCTCGCTTGTCCTCAAGCGGAAGCCGATATCGAAAAATATATCCACATGTTTAGAGATAGAGGTGTCTATAAAATAAAATACGGACATGAGGACATCATGATCATTCTTATAACATCAACACATATATATATTATCATATGATTTCTTATGCTAAAGCAACAATCTATTCACAATGTCAAGTATGAATCAGAAACTTCATTGAAAACTAGCAAACTATAATCTCGGTCATTGAAGCAATTGCGATTTATCATAACATCGGAAAGAGTCAATATAAGAGCTTTTCAGCAAGTCCACATACTCAACTATCATTTAGTCTTTCACAATTTCTAACACTCACGCAATACTTATGGGTATGAAGTCTTAATCGGACACAGAGAAAGATAGGGGCTTATAGTGTGCCTCCCAACCTTTTACCTCAAGGGTAATGTCAATAGTAATAGTTCATGATAACTTACATCCAATTGGATATATATATATATATATATATATATATATATATATATATATATATATATATATATCAGGATCTTTCCAACACAATGTGCTTGCCAAAGGATAAAGTGTAAAAAGGAAAGGTGAAGATCACCGCGATTCTTGCATAAGGCATAAGACAAAAATAAAAGATAGGCACTTCGCAGAGGGAAGCACAGGTTTTCATGTGTTTTTAGGGTTGGATGCACAAAATCTTAATACAAAAGAACGTCACTTTATATTGCCACTTGTGATAGGGACCTTTATTATGCAGTCTATCGCTTTTATTTCTTCCATATCACAAGCTCGTATAAAGCTTATTTTCTCCACACTAATAAATCACACATATTTAGGGAGCAATTTTTATTGCTTGCAACAATGACAACTTACTTGAAGGATCTTACTCAATCCATAGGTAGATATGGTGGACTCTCATGGCAAAACTGGGTTTAAGGATATTTGGAATCACAAGTAGTATCTCTACTTGGTGCAAAGATGTAACATCCCAAAATTCTAAATTTTGGAATGTTATAATAAATAGATAGATTTGGTTGATTGACTGAAAGTGAGTGAATTCGAAACTTTTGAAAATTAAATGAGAGGGAATAAAAGGACTTTCCCAAACTTTCATTTTGCATTTTTTATCTCTGTGAATTCAAATTCTTTTCAAATACAAAACCCTTGAGCGAAGATGATATGACTTCTTCCATTTAATTAAATGAAAGGGTATTTGAAAATATTTGAATTTCATTTGGAAATATTTCAATTCATAAACTTCATGCAACTCAATGATTTTCATGAGAGAAGATAAAATGACTTCTTCAAATTATATGAAATGTGAGTTGGGAGTTTCAAAGAATTAAATTCAAAGTTCTTTTGAATTTATTTTCAATTTGGAGTTATTTGGATTTTATTCAAATTATTTTTCTCCAAAATAAAAATATATGGAAAATAGGGTAACATGATTCCCTACATCAGAAAATTGGAGAGAAATAAATTTGAATTAATTTTGGTATTTTTTAAAAATGTTTTTATTGGATTTTAGTAGGGCAGTAGCACTCTTTGCTTTATTGGAATTTGTGGGAATTTTATCTGACTCTAGAAAAATGTTCATGCTGTAGGAAATCTTTTTCTGAAAATGTTGATATATTATATGACTATTTTGTGTTTTATTTTTATCTTGGTTTTATTTTATTTCCTGGAAAAGAAAATGTAAAAAAACAACTTCTCCGCCGACTGGGCCAGCCCAGCTCCAACCAGGCCACGGCCTAGTCCCCACACGCGCCTCACCGAAACCCATCGGATCGGTCATCCGATCCGTTTCCCATCTCCCTCTCTCTCCGACCCATGGACCCCACCTGTCATCATCGTCTTCTCCATGCCAGGGACAGAGGCCGCCCCTCGCACGCCTCGCCGACCGATTTCTCTCGCGGGATTCGCTCGCTGCCTTGCCCCTCGCCCACGAAACTCCCCAATAAATACTTAGCAACTCCTCCTCGTCCGATTTTCGCGAAAACCTCGATCTCCCGTGCCCTAAGGAGTCATTCCGATCTCGCCGGAGTTCGTGAAGCTTCACCGAGCTCCGCCGCCTTGCCGTGCCTCCACCCTCCCCTTCCGATCACCTCCGCCACCACCATCACGTCCGCGTTGCCGCGCCGCACCTCCCCGTGATCTCGTACGAGACGGAGGACCACCGGAGCCACCGCCTTGTCACCGTCGGGCATGACCGAAGCTACCTCGCTGGAGCCACGGTTCGCCTGAACCCCACCAGCGTCGCCTCCTGCCCGACCCCGTCATCCAGCGCCGCCCGACCCCACGCCAGAGCCGCCGCCCCTCCCTGCCTTCGCCTACCTTGCCGGAGTCGTCGCCTGAGCCGGCGACCATGCCCTCTGTAAGCGCCTCCCTCCGTTCGTTTCTTTTTATCTCTGTCATTGTAGTGTTAGGTTTATTAGAACAGATTGGTTCAGTATTTCTTAGGGTTTAGTTAAACCGAACTGCCCCGGTTCGCCGGTTTTGTTTTTTTCGTTTCTGGTTTATTATTTAGTTTGGTTTGTTTAGTGAGCGTTCATCGGATTAGGTTCGGTAGTGAACGGTTTTCATCACGTATGCTTCTGAAGCGAACATTCGTTTGATAGGATTTTCTTTTTCAATTCAATTTCGGCCAGGGACCTATCTGTGATGATTTTATTTATAGATCAGCCCCTGGTTTTCAAACGATCACTACTTTTTAGTCGTTAGTCCAAATTCAATGAAACCAACGCCCACTTCTTCGTTATGATCCCATCTATCCATTAAAACAACTTGAACATGTTTTTGAAAGTTTTAAAATTTGAATTCAAATAAATATCTATTTGAACTTCGTTTGATCATAATTTGAGTTTCGTAGCTCCGTTTGAGTTGATTCTTTTTGCAAATTAAAGCTCTTGACCTAAACTTTCTGATAAGGCCAAATTCACATAATTTTGGTACTGTTAGAAATTGTTTTATGTGCAAGAGTTATTTTTGCTCGGTTTTCATGTTTTCTGAATCGTCTTATTCGTTCTCTCTGATCTTTTGAGTGATTGCTTATGTGTGGTTACTATTGATTGCTTACGATAGATTGACCAGAGTGTGACGAGTAGAAATATCAAGAGTTTTGAGTGCGAATCATCTTCATCAACATTGCAGGCAAGTTCACACTTTGATCATATCCCTTTCATACCCAGTTTTATTACATTAGATCAATCCTCAAACATTGCATGATTAGGATCTAATTAAATTATGGGATGGGAAGTAGTTGAGGTAGTACCTATTACCTGTTTACTTTCAAACCTTTGGGAGTTACTTCTATGTTTGCTTATCATGCCATGCTATGCTCGTAGACGTGGATTGGGTTTTGAGAGTATCCATGACAGATGTGAGATTGTTAATTAATGGTTTACTTAAGGTGGCAACTTAAACACACATCTGGGTGGACTGAGGCACCTGGTTATTCCAGGATTGCCTGTCTAGGCACCTGGGTAGACCAGGATTTCCTGTTTTTTTATGGACCGCCACCCAGGCTCAAAGGGATCATAAGATTATTCATGCTAGAAACTTCCGTGTGCAGCCACAAGCTATTATGGGCTCTAGCATAGTTGATTAAGTAGTGTGAACTCTTACAGTGGTAGACTAGCAGATGTAGGGGTTGTAGGTGGTACGGTCTACCCATCGTAAGGTGCAAACGCTTCTGAAAGACTATGTCTCGGTCATCCGTTTCTCAAACACCATGTAGTGCGAGAAATCCAACGGAGGAGATCGAGTCTTGTGGGGAAAAGTGCGCAAACCTCTGCAGAGTGTACAAACTAATCATGATTAGCCGTGTCCCCGGTTATGGACAATTTTGAGTATCTAGTTCTTGGATTATCCTGTTGATCTCATCATGTTACTTTAATTAATTTTGTTGGGTTTTAATGATGATGCTTAATTGGGATTGAGAATGCTGTCAACCATTCTCAATGTTTAACAACCACCATGATAGTTAAATAAAATTTATTCCTTTGTAGTAGGGAAAAATTGGCTTTTCACAAAAACATTATAACCATAGAGCTTTTCCACCAGCCATATATGCATGTAGTGATAGCCATTGTTCATCATTCTCTATGGTGTGTATTTGCCAGTACATTCAATGTACTGACCCGTTTCGGGCTGCAACGTCTCATGTTGCGGGTTTCTTACAACGAGTAAGTGATACGTTAGGGTTACGATTTCTACACTCAACTTTGCCGTTGGTGTTGATGGGAATCCACAACCTTGTTGCTTCCGCTATATGGATTGAGGTAATAGTATTTACGTTACTTTATACATGTGATTTACCTCTGTTATAAATCCTTCGAGTACTGTGTGTGTCAGCATACCGATCCAGGGATGACACTTAAGCACAGAGACTTGATCCATTCGGGTCAGGTCGCTACAAAAGAACTTGGCTAGCATGAGGGGGAAAGGCAAGCTCAACATGTTGGATGATCCATGACAATATACTTTATTTCGGATATAAGAAAACATAACCCATTACGTTGTCTTCCTTGTCCAACATCAACTTTTTAGCATGTCATATTTTAATGAGTGCTCACAATCATAAAAGATGTCCAAGATAGTATATTTATATGTGAAAACCTCTCTTTCTTTATTACTTCCTATTAATTGCAACGATGAACAAAACTTTGTTTGTCAACTCTCAACAACTTTTATTCATCATACTCTTTATATGTCAAGTCATTACTCTCCATAAGATCAATATGATCTCTTCAATTCTTTTTATTCTTTCTTTTTCTTATTATTCCCTCAAGATCATAGCAAGATAACCAAGCCCTCAACTCAAGACTAACCTTTATTATATATAGCTCACGGACTCAATCACATAGAAGGATCATAAAGCAAAACTCAAAACTAAATCATACTAAAACTTTATTCTACTAGATCAAGATATAACCAAAAGAATCGAACTAAGAAGAACGGTAAAGATAGAAGTGTGATGGTGATACGATACCGGGGCACCTCCCCCATGCTTGGCAGTTGCCAAGGGGAGTGCCATACCCATGTGTTTATGTCTCTTTCTTCGGAGGTGGTGATGATGGAGTCGTTGATGACGGGGTGTCGCACATCAAGCGTAGGAGATCCTCCAACTTGCGGATAATGCCCTAGAGTGTGGTGATATGCTCTTGCAACAAAATATTTTCATGTGTGAGATACTTGTTTTGTATGCGAGCTAACTCAATCATCTTGAAAGCTTCAATTTCAGTAGGGGTGAGATGATTGAAGTGGGGTTGAAAGAAGCCTTCTTCTTCTACTGCCGGGACTTGCTCCTCTGCGGCTTCCTTGATCTTGTCACCCCCCTTGACTTCCCTGATTTCTTCTCGCTTCGTCTCTATCTTCATTAGCCAAGCATTGTCGCCCACGTTGTTGGAGGAGGGGGACGACATGATGCCTGACCTTGAGAAAATCTGGTAGAAAACAGCTCAAAACAAAAAACAGAGGATTTCGTCGTGGTACGGTGGTCAAAACCTTCGGGAGATTATATAATGAATTTTTATTGACCAAAAGAAGTACCGTGCAAGAAAATGGAGTCTAGAAGGTACACGAGGTGCCCACGAGGCAAGGGGCGTGCCCAGGGGGGTAGGGCGTGCCCTCCACCCTCGTGGATGCCTCGTGTCCTTCCCGGACTACTTATTTTCCTATTTTCTTAAATATTCCAAAACAGAGAAAAATTGCTATTAGAACTGTTTTGGACTCAGTTTACTTACCGTACCACATACCTATTCCTTTTTGGAGTCTAAAACGTTCTGGAAAGTGTCCCTTATGTACTCCTCTGGGGTTACGGTGTTAATAACATTGGTTTTAACATTTATGGGATTACCTGAGATATAATGTTTGATTCTTTAACCGTTCACCACCTTCGGATTTGTGCCTTCGAAGTTGTTGATTTTTATGGCACCGGAACGGTAGACCTCCTCGATAATGTAAGGACCTTTCCATTTAGAGAGGAGTTTTCCTGCAAAAAATCTTAAACGAGAGTTGTATAGCAAAACATAATCACCTACATTAAACTCACGCTTTTGTATCCTTCTGTCATGCCATCTTTTAACTTTTTCTTTAAACAGCTTGGCATTCTCATAAGCCTGGGTTCTCCACTCATCAAGTGAGCTAATGTCAAATAGTCTCTTCTCACCGGCAAGTTTGAAATCATAGTTGAGCTCTTTAATGGCCCAATATGCCTTATGTTCTAGTTCGAGAGTAAGTGACATGCTTTTCCATAAACCATTTTATATGGAGACATACCCATAGGATTTTAATATGCAGTTCTATAGGCCCATAATGCATCAACAAGTTTCTTGGACCAATTCTTTCTAGATCTATTAACAGTCTTTTGCAAGATTAATTTGAGCTCTCTATTACTCAGTTCTACTTGACCACTAGACTGGGGGTGATATGGAGATGCAATTGTATGATTAACATCATACTTAGCAAGCATTTTACGAAAAGCACCATGAATAAAATGTGAACCGCCATCAGTCATTAAGTATCTAGGGACTCCAAACCTCGGAAAATAACTTCTTTAAGCATCTTAATAGAGGTGTTATGATGTGACGCCCGGGTAATTAAGCTATAGTAACCTCTACTAATGATGCCACATCACCTCGATTACTATTGCTAAGTTCGCGTTAGTTCGAAAACCGATTCAAATTCAAAATTCAAAATAGAGGCAAACATAAAAAAGTTTTCAAATATTGAGACAAAAATGTTCGAGTTATTGCAAATCACCCTTGAGTAATTCTCATGAAGAAATCAAATCAAATTGGAATTTTATTTTGGCCCTAGCAATATTTTGGTGGATCAGCAACATTAAATTTGGTCGTTTAAAATTTCAACAAGTAGTCTTACCTTTCCCAAACCACTTGAAACTTTGTGAGCCTCTCAAAAATAATGACCACTATCTATGTGACAAGTTTCATGTTGAAGAAAACTCATTTAATAAAGTAAAATGTCAAACAGTGCTGAACTGAATAAGCAGAAAAGTAAAAGAAAAAGGAAAAGAAACAACCCCCCTCCCCACGCTGGGCCAACCGGCCCAGCTAGCCAGCCGGCCTGCCCAGCCGGCCACTTTGCCCCTGGCCTACACTACAAAAAGAAGACATCCGTGACATTTTGGGCTGAACGAAAAAAAATTCTGTCATACATATGACACTTCTATGACGATAATTGTGACAAAACCCGGTATCATCATAGATGTGGTGGGCTCCTACTTCTATGACAAAAAATCATGACAGAAAATGGGTTTTTCGTCCTGGGCAGGCCGGAGACGCAACTGCATGACATTCTTTGGGCCGTCCATGATGGAAAAAACCGTGGTAGAAGCGAGGGCGAGGAAAATTTCGGGGAGTTCCCGGTTACGGTGGGAGGTCGGGGGTCGAGCGATGCACGTTTCTCTTGTACACGTACGCGCGTGTGTGTGAGGCGTTGGCTCTAACTGAACCCGAGCGAGGCGTTGAGCTCTAACTGAACCCGAGCGATTGCACTGCAGGCTACACGTTACTGAACCCGAGCGATCGATCGATGGCTGTTAACTGAACCCGATCGAGCGATCCTTCGCTACTGCTACTAACTGAAGCCGATTGATGCTGCCT
>NC_057812.1:160638994-160827562 GCF_018294505.1 Triticum aestivum | reverse complement strand
GACGGTGGATGAACAGTAGCCCGTGGAGGCTGGAGGGGGTCGACGGTGGAGATGAACAGTATCCCATGGAGTCCCCTTTTGCGGTACGCCACACCCCTCCCGATGAACAGGACCCCGTTTCGACCGTAGCACTCCAACACAAGTCTGTTTCCTCCGTTTTGCGGTTCGCCACACCCCGGCTGATCAACAAGACCCCCGTTTCGACCGTAGGAGGTCCGTTTCCTCCGTTTTGCGGTACGCCAGACCCCTCCCGATGAACAGGATCCTGTTTCGAACGTGGCTGGTCTAACACAAGGTTGTTTCCTCCGTTCTGTGGTACGCCGGGCCTCGTTTCCATCGCCTGTTCCGTCCAAGCCCTCCCGATGAACACGACCACGCATTCCGTTGCCTCCCCATGAACACGACGATGACGCTATTTCTCCGTTCCGACCCAGCCATGTACACGAGCCCTGGCTGTACATATGCGCGAGTAGGCGTTCGAGACCCCGCCCGTATGTACACATACGTGGCCGTATTTTCTTTCTTGCACCCTGGCCGCTGTACGTACGTGTACATGCTATGTGCGCGCCTCTACTACGACACGTGCGTGCCTCTACATCGACCAGTATATATGTACGTACACGTTCACGACCAGAATGACAATGCTACATACGCTTCGACCAGGTGGGTCCCAACTGTTAGGCACTTCCTTGCGTGCGAAGATGTAGCTGGTGGGTCCCAGTAGTAAGGTTTTTTTTTTGCGAAATACAGTGGCTCGTCCGGTGGGTCCCAACTGTCAGGTGGAGGAATCATTATTTTCCGTGTAATAAGGAGGCACTCCCTTACTGCGGCCGTGGACCCAGCTGTCAGCCTCTCCACGTACAGTCCACGTCCGATGGAAGTCGTTCCTTGACCACGTTGACCGCGCCGCACCGAGAGCACCAGGGCGGTGGACGACGGCGAGGCCTAGGAACGGGACGACGGGGAGCCGGGGAAGACGCGGCAGTGGAAGCCCGCATGGAGAAGAGTATAAGGGTTCACTAGTTTGGCTGCGGTGTGAGGCTGCTGTCGCCGCAGGGCCTGGCCAGTGGTGGGAATAGTAGGGGGCGGTGAGGCCTCCGCGGCAGCACAGCCAGCCACGGGAGGCAGGAGCATGCGGCACGACCGATGCTGCTTTGGGAAGCTGGAGCAAGAAGACCAGAGGTTGAAGAAGCACTACAGCCGTTGGATGGACATCGTACGGTCACTCGAGCTAGAATCGTTCATATTGACTAAAGTTGACAAAGGCCCCCGTCCTAGTCAACTTAGTAGGCCCACAAGTCAGCCTCCCACCATGGTGGGTCCCAGCTAGCAGGGGAGTATTCATTTTTTTTGTGCGTAAGGAGGCACTTCCGGTGGGTCCGAGCTGACAGCAGGGGGAACGTTTTTTTCGCGAAATACGTTGGCCCGTCAAGTGGGTCCCAGCAGTCAGGGGGGAAACGTTTTTTTCGTGAAATAAGGTGGCCCGTCCGGTGGGTCCCTGCTGTCAGGTGGAGGAATAATTACTTTGCGCGTAATAAGGAGGCACTTCCTTGCGGCCGCCTGGACCCAGCTGTCAGCCTCTCCACGTACGGTACTCTTTCGATGGAAGTCGGTCGTTGATCACGTTGACCACGCCGCGCCGAGAGCACCAGGGCGGTGGACGACGACGAGGACTAGGAAGGGGACGACTCGGAGCCGGGGAAGACGCAGCAGTGGATGCCCACGCGAAGAGGAGTACGAGGGTTCACTGGTTCGGCTGCGGTGTGAGGCTGCTGTCACCGCAGAATAACAGGGGGTGTGGGTGAGTAGAGGGATGGCCTGGCCAGCGGTGGGAGTAGTAGGGGGCGGTGAGGCCTCCGCGGCATCACAGCCGGCCACGGGAGGCAGGAGCACGCAGCACGACCGGCGCTGGTTTGGGCGGCTGGAGCAAGAAGACCAGAGGTTGAAGAAGCACTACGACCGTTGGATGAACATTGTACGGTAACATGAGCTAGAATCGTTTATATTGACTAAGTTGACAAAGCCCTCCGTGCCCGTCAACTTGGTAGGCCCACAAGTCAGCCTCCCACTATGCTGGGTTCCAGCTAGCAGGGGGAATATTCATTTTTTTTGTGTAATAAGGAGGCACTTCCTTGCGTGCGAAGATAGCTGGTGGGTCTGACATGTCAGCGGGGGGCACTTTATTTCGCGAAGTACAGAGGCCCTTCCGGTGGGTCCCAAATGTTAGGTGGAGGAATCATTATTTTGTGCGTAATAAGGAGGCATTTCCTTGTGTGCAGCCGTGGACCTAGCTGTCATCCTCTCCACGCACAGTCTACTTCCGATGGTGTCATTCGTTGACCATGTTGACCACGCCGTGCCGAGCGCATCCAAGGTGGTGGACAACGGCGAGGCCCCGGACAGCAACGAGCCGGAGATGGGAAGACGCGGGAGTAGAGTCGCAGACAGAGATGTGTACAAGGGTTAACTGGTTCTAGTGCAGTGTGGTTCGGCAGTCGGTGGAGAAGAACAGGAGGTGTGGAGGGGTGGGGGGATGGCCTGGCCAACGGTGGAGTAGCTCTTTAGAGCGAAGCGTGCTAAGCAGAGCTGCTAGCAGCAGGAGGCGGGAGGTGGTCCCGGCGGCGCTGGAGGAAGAAGACGAGAGATTGAAGATGGATGCTGATCGTTGGATGTAAATCCAACGTCTAACATGTCAGAATCATTTGTTGACTAAATTGGCAACGACTTGCATTGGCTTCGACCTATTGGCCCACATTTCAGCCTCCAAAAATGTGGCACGTATTCAACCCATTTTTTTAAGAATTTACAGTCTTTTTTTTGTGCGGTAGAATTTATAGTCAATTTGATCTTTTTTTGAATTACAGCCATTAGCTGGGCTGGGTGAACAAATAATGTAGCGTCCATGTGGCCTGTTTATTTTATTTCCTAAAAAATTACAGGCCATTTGCACTTTCTCGAAATACACGATTTTGCTGGGCTGATTCTAATTATAATGTTGGGTTGGGCTAGCAATGTTATCAAAAAATAAAAAGGGGTTGAGCATTTTGTTATAAATATATTTAAATAATAAGTGATATTATTACATTCGTCCTTAAATCTTACCAAGCTTTTGTACACAATCACTAGGATTTTCGTGCCAAAACAATCCAGGATTTTATTTGTTAAGAAATTATTTTTATAAGTTAATAAGATGTGGGATATTGTTTTCTTACATATGTAAGTATCTGTTAAATATATGATGACAATAAAAATAATATATAATAACATATACAATAAAAAAAATTAAACAGGGAGCATCTCCTCGGTTCCATTGCTGAGAACGAAACCACAACATATTCTGATACAGCGGCTCAAAGAGAAGTTCGAAAGCAAAGGTAGAAAAGCTACAAACTAGGGGGGTGGATGAACAAGTTCTCTGAATAACACAAATCACCCGAGCGGTGCCAAAGGCAGAGCGGATAGAGCACTCAAATGACACAAGGAGGGTCCAGCGAAGCCTTCATGGTCTTCAGCGGAGGGGCCGTGTCAGCCTGCGGCGACCAGTAAGCAAGCGGAGACACCGGGCTGGAAGGCGTAGCATGGTGGATGTCCCTCTTTTTCGGCGTCAGGTTCCCATCATCTTCATCAGAGATCTTGAGACGAGCCCACGGGTCCAGCCCCAGAGCAGGTCGAGCCTTGTTCAGCCACAAGTGATCGCCAACGGTTTCTGGAGGGATCTTGTTAGGGTTTCCACGAAGCTCATCAACTTGTCCTTGTCCGATCCAGAGGAGAGAATCGCCCAGTTCCTCACCATGTTCCTGATCAACCTCAAGACCCGCGGAATGGAAATCCAGGAGGTGTTACTGAAAATCATAGCATTTCTATATTTCCAGAGGCACCAAAGGACAGTTGAGCTAACAGTGTTTAAAATTAAGCACTTTTTGGTAGCAATCCAGAATCTGGCGACAGATTCGAAGGATGAGCCAATCTGACTAGAGAAATATTCCTCAATGTGGGCCCAGATATGTTTAGCAACTATACATTCAAAAAATAGGTGAGAACAAGACTCTTGTTCCAAGCAGTAAACACAATCAAGGGGTTTGATGATGTGTCTCTTCCTAAGGTTATCCCTAGTCATCAATTTGTTTTTGGAGAGAAGCCAGAGAAATACATGAATTTTAGGGGGAACTCTCAATTTCCAGACAGCAGGGATAAACACGGGTTGAACCCCTCTAAAGTTGATAACATGATAGAGGGAGCTGAAGGAATACTTCCCCTTATTGTCTAGCTGCCAAATCAGGGCATCCGGCTCGGCAGTAAAGGTAATGCTTTTGGCAATTTCCTCCAACTGGAACCATTGTTCCATGAAACTATCACTAAAGTTCCTTCTAAAAGAGAGTTTTAGGCATTGACCGTCCCAAAATTCATTGACACTTTTGTTAACCTCATTGCGGACAGAGTAAATAGGCCAAAATTGGACTGCTAGGGGGGATGTGCCAAACCAAGTATCTTCCCAGAACCTGGTTCTGCTCCCATCCCCTATGTTCCATCTGTAGCCAAATTTCACAGCATGCATAATAGATTTTAATCCTTTCCAGAATCTAGAGGTCTTAGGGTTGGAGGAAGGGACAAAAATATTAGGTTTATTTCCTAGGTATTTATGGGCAATAAGAAGCTTCCAGGGTTTCAGATCTTCCTCATAGAATCTTTTAATCCAAGACCCTAGAAGACAGATGTTAATTTCTTGGAGGTTAGGTATGCTTAGGCCTCCAAAATCTTTTTTCATATAGACTAGGGCCCAATTAGCAAGGTGTAGCTTCCTATTTCCCTCAAAATCATTCCACAAGCAATGAGACATCTGAGAATTGATGAGGTTCACTGCCCATTTAGGGAACTTGAAGAAGGAGAGGAGATACACTGGAATGCTAGCCAAACAAGCTTGTATGAGGATCAATCTACCTCTATAAGAGAGAAGTTTGCCCCTCCACCCAGCAATCCTTTTAATGATTTCATCCAGAAGGGGTTGGATATCCTCTCTCCTCAGTTTATCATAGTGGAGAGGGATACCTAGGTACTTAATGGGGAAGTTACCTTTATTACAGACTAGAATAGAGAGGAAGTCAGCTAACTCCTGATCATCCATGTTGATAGGGATGAGTTCACTTTTAGAGTAGTTGATTCTCATGCCTGAGACTTGTTCAAACCAGGTTAGAACAGTTTTCAGATTGCTAGCATGTGTGGAGTCATTGTATAAGAAAAGGATGGTATCATCTGCATATTGAAGGCAGATGATGCCACGAGGGCAGACCTCAGGACAGAGCCCTGCAATCAGACTATGATCAGCAACTTTGCTCAGCATTTTAGTAAGAACGTCCACTACTAAATTAAACAAAAGCGGGGAGATGGGGTCACCTTGCCTAAGGCCTTTACCAGCAAGGAAAAAATCACTTTCACAGTTATTTAACTTGACCCCAACAGAACCCCCATGAGTAAGTTGCTGGATCCAACTCTCCTCTATGAAACGCTTGGAAAAGATCTAAGAGATCATTTTTCACCAAGTCCCAAAAATGCTGGTAAAACAAGAAGGGAATCCCATCAGAGCCAGGAGCCCCATCAGGATAAGAGCTAAAAATGGCTTCCTTCACCTCTGTCTCTGAAAAAGGGGCTTCTAACAGCTCATTTTCAGCAGGAGAGACTTTTTCAGAAGCAGAGAAAAAATTGTTTTGTAGAGAGAACCCAGAAGGGTTTTCTTTCTTAAACAGGTCTTTGTAGAAGTCACTAGCACTTTCAGCATCTCATCTACCTCAGTAATAGGGCCATTAGGGCCATCAAGGGAGTGAATGAGGGTTTTCCTCCTCTTCTGGTTAGCTATTGCATGGAAGTAAGCAGTATTTCTATCACCCTCCTTAATGTTCCTATCTTTGTTTGGCTTTGATTTCTTCTTGAAGCCAAATTTTCTTGAGCTCTCCATGGACAAAGTTTAATCTATTAGTCTCAGCCTCAGAGAGGTCAATGGTTTCTGCCTTAATATCTGGAGAATCAAACTCAATGAGGAGAAGCCTTTTGTATCTTCTAAGATTAGCTTCCTCATTGGAGTTCCACCCTTTGGTAGTTCTTCTAAATCTCCTGATTTTGATCTGCCAATTTTCTAGGGGGCAACTGCTCCCAGTAGGCTCATTCCAGATTTTCCTGACTAGCTCAGTAAAATCTTCTCTAAGAAACCACCACTTTTCAAATTTAAAACTATTGCTCTTTGGAGTTTGGTTAAGACCAGAGTCCCAGAGCAAAGGAGTGTGGTCACTACCACATCTGGGCAGAGCTCTACAACTAGAAAGGGGAAAGAAACTATCTAATTCTGTGTCACAGAAAATTTTGTCAATGGTGGACATAATCCTGGAGCAGCACTTCCAACATATCTAGCAGAACTGTGGGCTTTCCTTCTAACAGGGCAATTCTCAACTTTATGGGTAACCATTTTGCAGATAAAACAACTCTTGGGCTTGACACATTTATCCAAATGATGCCCTGGTTCCCCACAGTTGTAGTATATCACCTCAGAGTATGCCATAAGGCCCGAAGCAGGGGCAAGAGGAGTTTTTTGGATGTCCTATATCTTCTTTTGCTGATTCTTGCCTTGAGATTTCCCACTGATCTGAGAGTCAGAACCACCAGCAGATTGATCTTGGGCAATTACAGGAGCCTGCCCATATTGTACCCCCATTTGGGGCGGAGGTGGGCCGTACCACTGCCCAACCGGCGCTCCCCCCCCCCATTGTGATAGGGGAAATTCATCGGAGTTCCTGGTTCCTTCTCATCCTCCAGCCAGATGTTGTCTCTCAGGAAGCAGAAATAACCACCAGACAGCTCAATTGAAGCAGATTGCAAGCCTAATTTCAACCTTCTGTAGGTTTAGGGGAGAGGTAAGGTAGGGGATCCACCTACTCCGGCTCTGGTGGCGTGCTGGTGGGCAGGAGTCCAGTCAAGCATTCCCATCTCACAGCACGACATTGATCTCCTGAATTCACTTCTCCTTTTGCCCATCGAACGAACGCAATCGGCGGCTCACTGGGGTGGGGCATCCTATGCTTCTCCGAGAAATCTCCTTCGAAGTAGATCCACAGGGCTAGATTCAGCAGCTCCCAATCCACATGATCCTTGCACATCCGAGCATACCTGCGCGAGTGAGAGAACGGATTCGGTCCCTCCTCGGCTTCCTCCCTCGCAGCTTCCTCCTCTGCTTCCCTCCATTCGCGCGTGCATTGGGTCCAGGAGAGAGCGTCGTCGCGGATCCGCATCTCCCGCTCCCTCCATCTCCTCCCTCGAGTCTCCTGCAGCACCGCCGGCGCGACGGAGTCGAGCGGCTAGAGCATACGCGGGAAGGCTTTGTAGACATGTGGGAGATGCATCTTGTACATATGCCTATCTTCCAGCCATTCCCCCGTGGATATGGCCGGCGACTCCATGTGGCGCGCAAGCAGACTTGCTGAGGGGGGCAGGCGCGCCCAGAGTCAGGAGGCGGGGGGTGGCGGCGAGATCTATGGCGGCAGCGAGGGTGGAGGTAGTGGCAGGGGCGGTGGCGAGGGTGGAGGTGGTGGCGGGGGTGAAGGGGATCGCAAGAGCGGTCATCTATTTGCCAATTACTCCCTCCTTTTTGGTTTATAGGGCTCAATTCAAAAATCTCACCAACCAAGGTAGATGATGAATGGTGGAATACTTTTTGTAGTTTGCAAAAGCACCTAATTAATGCACTTGTTTTCCTCAAAAAATTATGTTTATCAATGCATAAATTGCAATGCATGCATGCATAAAGTACATGCATTGGTCAATTTTCTCTTAATACTTGCATGCAATGATTTAATGCACCTTGGAATCTGAACATGTGATGGAAAACAACCAAACTGAGCCTTATAAAATGGAAAAACTAAAATTTTGAGATAAGCCCTATAAACCGAAAAGGGGGGAGTATGTGAACTAAACAGTCAACATATAAAATAATTTAAATATATATAATATAGTTAGAAGGGAAACATAAGTTGGACCTGGCATTCCTATTCTTATATAGAAAAATAGAACAGACCTCTGCATTTTCTTCAAAAAAATACATAAATTGGCTGCCAAAAATAAAACCTCGGATGGGAGGTCCATAGGCCGGTCGATACATGACGGCCCTAAGAAAATACAAACATGCCTATGGACCTCCCATCCGAGGTCGTGGGCTGCGCATGTTAAAAATGAAAGCCTAGACGGGGCAGCCCAAAACCACGTCCAACACTTGCCAAAACTTCGTCCCTCGTTTTCTTTGTGTTTCGCACACTCGACATTGTGTGGGCATTTTGACTGTGCATCATATGAAGATGTGCTATGCATGAATGTTGATCAGCATGATGTTAACTGGCTGGTAGTTCCATTTTCGACCATGAATAAAACTTCCAACATGATGTTAACCCTGTTTGAAAAGGCCGTGATATTATAAATGCTCTGCCTCTAAAAGTTGCAGTTTCTTATCTGAAACTGAACTTGCAGTTTCTTATCTGAAACTTAAACTTGCAGTTTCTTCTCTGAGAATCACATTGTCTGCACTTTTATACTCCTATGAAACTACATTTTTTAAGTGCTAAAAATAGATCTCTAGAATTCATAAAATACTTTATATGCTCAATACTGCAAATCTGAAATTCAAAAGACATTCATATCTGAAAGTACTCTCAAAATACACAACACAAAACACAATTCACAACCTGCAAATACTGACAACCCTAAGCTCCTCCTGACAATTCACAACCTGCCCGACTATTGGGCTGGGGGACAGCCCCCTCCTATTTCTCGGTGGCAGACAGCCGCCCCGTGAGACGATGTGAATGGTGAGGGAGACGATGGCGGGGAAGCATCGTCAGGCCAACTGCTTTTCTCCTCTTGCAGTTGGGTTCGGTCGATGAAGACTCCACCGGCTCGCTCTGGCAGGACACCCTCACAAACGGCACCCTGTAGATGCTCGATCCTTCAATCTCTGGTGGATGCTCCATCTGGTATCGATACTCCCACCACCGCTCCCTCACGATCGGATTCGGTGAATCTGTTTGCTCCATGGCCCAGAAGAGCAGCTCTATGTACTCCGGCGTGACTCCCTCCGGGAGTATCACCGCCTTTTCGCTCTGTTGCAGATATTTGGCCATGGATGTCGCTATCGCCGCTAGTTGGTCCTTGTTGTCAAACCAAGACTGTATCTCCAACATCCTAGCTAGCTTCACAGGGTCGCCGTCTGCGATCCTCACGTATCAGTTGTACTCCTCCATCAATCTACTTCTCCACAGCACCTTCACTCGTCGGCGGTGATTTTTGAATGGAAGAGGAGAGGAGCAGCGCTGGTTTTGGATTATAATGGGAGAGGAGCGATGCTGGTTTTGGACTGGAACAAGAGAGGAGGGGCGGTGGTTTTGAAATGGAAGAGGAGAGGAGCGGCGGTGGTTTTGAGATGGAACATGAGAGGAGCGGCGGTGGTTTAAGAGGAGAAGAGCAGCGCTGGTCTTGGAAGTATTTTTTTGTTGTTTCGCGTATTTTGGGTAAAAGTTTGACCACGTACTGTATTTGACAAGCAAAATGTGAATGCATGTAACCAAAAATTGTATCGTTTGGTTCGTATCTGAATATACTTTCAAATTATACTCCCTCCATTTTTGTATACAAGGCCACAAACTCATATTACAGGTACCAAGGTAAAAATCAATGCTATGTTTAAGTCAATGTTGCAAGCTAGCTTGTCACCTCGATTTTCGTGTTAATTTATGTGGTCTTTCTCTCCCAAGCACAACAAGTCAACCCTCTTACTCCTCATTGGTTGATTAATGTTGGGAATGCAAGCTAACCTTCTCACTCCCACATGCACACAAGGGATATTAATGTCCTCAGGTGCTAGTACGAGGCAAACGCCATCAATTTTGCCTCGATTAATGTTAGTGGCCTTGTATAGTTGCAAATTGTAATTTTGATAGTGGCCTTGTATACAACATATAACATATATTTTATGTGCGAAAATCATGGTCAATTATGACCCGGAATAAAAGGGAGACTAGTTAATGTGGGGTCGCTTTCTTAATTGAAGGGTAAATTGATTTTGATTTTGACCCAGTCAGAGCGCGTCGGCCCTCTCGTCCAATCCTAAATCGCTGCCGCACGCTCCTCTCCCTCTTCTCCATGGCAAAACCACCTCCTCTCCTCTCCATCATCTCCATTCCAAAACCACCATCTCGCCTCTCCCTCTTCTCTATTGCAATACCACCATCTCTCCTCCGTTTTCTAGATGCTTTGCTCCATGGCGCGGGCGCAATCCATGGATACAAAATTAGTATACTGTATACTATTTAAAAGTCGAGGGCGGGGCTTTTCCTGCGCGGTAGGCGGCGGGGCAGTTCCGCCTAGTCGGTTCGACAGAGACGCGAGAAGACGAGGGAGTAGGCTGCTGCAAACGTAGGGTTGTGTGATTTGACAGCGAGTTACTGCTGGACAGGTGGGGCCCCGTGATTTGACTTGCCATTATCATTTTAACTGCGGTGCTACGACCGGCGTGAGTCTCCCAGATTCCTGACCACCTCCATACAGGTGCCTCTCCCAATGCTCCACCATGTAGTAGAGGCTGGCTCTTGCATGAGAGCCCACTTCTCCACTTTTTCCTTGCCTCTCTTTCCTCCACATATGCAAAAATGCCATGTAAAGTGCACTATTGTACTTACTTTTACTTGCTCCTACAGGTGCTTAAGCTTGCCACATAGGCATAAAGTCTGATGTGGCAAGTTAATCAAGAAGAGAGAGACTAGTTTGGTGACCCAAGGAAGAAACGGTGCTAAGCGCGTGTACCTAGGTGAAAAGACAATTTTGAGATAATTAAATGAAGCAAACTTAGCAACACCATTTCATTGGAAGAGGTCACTCATTGGCAAATGCAATAAATACACGCGCTTAGCACCGTTTCTTCCTTGAGTACAAAGAAAGAGATAGAGAGGAGTAAAAAATACACTTATAGCCAACCTTGTTGTAGTATGAGTGACTAAGTGATGACTATGTATGACATGCCAACATCAGATAGCCTAACGCACCGTGTTAAACCTCCAAGGGCGAGACCGCGCGAGCGACGCGACGGTCGTGGTAGGCGCGACCATGATACAGGCTGCTGGCAGCCCTTGGATCTGAGATCAAACAGTCGCATGCTAAGTTGCTGAAAATTTGCAGAATAACCCTCCAGGATAGGATATTCACCCATAGGTCTATAATCACGCCATGCAACCGTTCAATCTCAGATCCAAGGGCTCTCGGAAGCCCGTATCATGGGAGAATGGAAAGCCACTACCCTGTCGTTCGCACGCTGGCAGTTCACTCCTACTCGTCCCCGCAGTCCTTCAATACTATGGCAGTTCGCTCCTAGTCGTCCCATCCATTCACATTACGGCAGTTCCACTAATCCTAACCCTCCTCCCAAATCCATGGCGTCCCAAATCTCCACGATCGGTGGTGAGTACAAGGTTAGAACCATCACCCGCGATGAGTTCGACGTCATCTACACCCGTTCTTCTGCGACGGTGAAAGGATGCCTTTCTCGCTTCAGACACATGTTCGAAAACTCAGATGATGAGTGGGTCGCTGGGCTAGATGTTGAGTACACCACAGTCCTGGGACGAGAGAAGGATCTAAAGGACGAAGAGAGGAAGAAGCCCGCCGTGATCCAGGTTTGCGTACATAATGTTTGCTTGGTCTACATATGCCATGCCGATGTTGAGTGCCAGGATTTTAAGAACTTCCTCGAGAGCAACCTAGTCAAATTCATTACTGTAGACTTTGGTAACGACAAAGAATTCCTGCGTCAGATAGGCCTCGTTGTAGGCAACACCTTCGACCTCCAGAAGAATCGGCTGGTGTCCTCTCGTCATCCTTGAATGCTGACCCTGGCAGGAACCATGGTTCATCCTTCGTACGGTAAACTGGAGAAACCTCATTACACGTTTCATCGTCATGCATGGCAGCGGAATGTACTAGATATAGAGCACATCCACTACGCTGCAATGGATGGCTACCTTTGCTTCAATATCTACAAGGGTTGGATGAAGAGCAACAGCCAAGTGTGCGGTTCAAGCAAAGAAGTATCGGCCAAGAGGAAGAGGGACAAGGACGAAGTCGAGGACGTGGACGAGGACTCCAAGTAAGGTGGCGGTGTCGTTGCTCATGGTGGTTCTAATGCAGTGTCTACCGGAATAGTTGCAGAGTTTAATTTCAGATGTGCTTAATTTAATTTGAGGGGTGTGTTGTGCTGAGCCCCCAACAGAACTATGTTATGTTTCTTCTCGTTACTTTAACTCTTCAGTACGTACATACTAGTATTTCTTACATTTCATCTTTTAGTTGGTATAGTACTACCACTCGTTTCTTCACATTATATACGTACAATATATATGGCCAACATCATATAGCCAGCAGTTTAGTTGTCAAAGAATTTCAGGGTGCTTAGTTTTGTCAAAGAATTCCAGGATGCTTAGAGGGTGCTTGGATCCAAGGGACTTATTTTAGTCTGGCTAAAAATAGTCTCTTTAAGAGGCTAAAGTTCCAAGCACCCCTGACTAAAGAGGGGCTAAAACTAGTCTTGAGACTAAAAACTTTTAGTCAGGGGTACCCCTACTAAAATGTGGATTAGTCCTCTCTCTACTCATTTAACTCCTCTCCTTTAACACATGCGAGTTCTGAATTGGAGGGTTTGGAGGATAATAAATGCTCATTAACTTGATTTTAGCCTTTTTAGTATTTGGATCCAAGCATGGGTGAGTCTAGCATGTTTTAGTCCCACTACTTTTAGTCATGGGACTAAAACGTATCCAAGCACCCTCTTAGTTTTATTTGAGGGGTGGGTTGTGCTGGACACCATTATTGTGACTAGCCTTTTTAATAGTACTATATGCATAATTTGGCGACGAGAGCTCTATATATGTACCACCTTTTTTTTTAATTTCAAGTTTTGCTCCATGGCGCAATCCATCGGTACTACTGCTGTATAAAAGTATACATTTTTTAAAAGGCTAGAGGGCGGGGCAGTCTAGCTTGGTCGGTTTCACGAGAGGCGAGGGCCTTTGTGATTTGACGACTCATTACTGCTGGAAGGCGGGGCCTTGTGATTTGACTGCTCGTATAAATGCGCCGACGACCTGATCGAGGAGGAGCAAAGAACCATGCGGTATACTCAAGTTTTCCACTGGAGTAGTACTGCGACGGAGGAGCACGAAACACGGCAGCCCAGTGCCATATGGCGATAAAAATGATCTAATTTGCTAGTCATCTCATTGTTAGCATTGTTCTATTCATTCCCTCAAAAAAAACATTGTTCTATTCATGCCTCGCAGAGAACGTGACACGTGCGGCGAAACACCTGAAGCAAAAGATGAAACACATGAGCAAAAGAAGAAGTAAAATTATCACCCCAAATGATCTAATTCACCGTGGAGTCGTAACTGCTTCTTCATCGCCTCCACAAACTCCATCTCCTTGCGCGTCTCCTCCGCCATCTTCATCATTGTGTCCATGACGCGGCATTTCTCGACGTGAGCCTTCATCATCTGTTCCACGGCCATATTACGTACCTTGACAGCAGTCAGGTGCTCGATGCGGAGCTTCGCCAACTCTTCCTTCTATTCCATGGCGAGGGCCTGCAGCATCTTCATCGAGGAACTACTATTCTCATGCAGCTTCTTCCAGCCGGCGTTCTTCTCCTTCAACAGGTCGATCTCGTGCTAGAGCTTCGCATTGTCCTCCCAAAGTCGCAGGATTTCGCCGGTCGCCTTCTTCTCCGAGGCAATGCTCTTCTTCAGCAGCATCACCAAGCCGGCGGTCAACTCCCTTTGCTGATTGAGCTCAGCGGGCATGTCGTCGAGGCTCTCCTTCAGCAACTCCATCAAGCCTTGGATGAACTCCTTCTGCTTATTGAGCTGATCGGGCATGCCGTCGAGGGATAACGACTCCAGCTCCGCCAGCTTGGCATGTTCGCCTCCACGGCTAAGGCGCTCCTGGGAGCTATCGCCTGCCCATGAGAGATCTTTCGAGGTCTCTGCGTGGCGGCGATCCCTCTCTTTTTTTCACAGCCTTGGTTGCCGCTCCCTTGTTACGAGTAGTTCTCGACCTAGAGCTCTGCTCACCGGCCATGGCAACGACGGACGAAGAAGAAGCACTTATGAGGAGGAAAGGTAGAGTGATTTTCGGTTAGGTAGTTCCCCTTATTATAACCTAAGTACTAGCACTAGTACTAATACCTGCATAGTGGGAACACGTTCAGGTTTGGTACGTACTACTAGTAGGTGTGAGCAGGCTTTCGAATGTGATGGGAACAAGGTAAAGATTAATTGATGGTTTTGGTTTCGAGGCCCGAAACGGCTCCCGATGAGTTTAGCGGAACATAAATTTCAAGTACTACACTGCTCAAATGCGTAAATATTATGTTACTGTCAAAAATTGGCACAAAATACGAAGGAGACCAATGGAAGTACTACTAGCAACCCACGATTTAACTACTCGCATGCGCGCAGTGGAGTAATAATGTCTTTCTTCCGCCCTCACGTCCACTCAATTTGCATGCGTTGTATTAATTGACCATCAATGAAGTGAACGACTTTACACGCGTCAAATTATCCCATGGGGTGGATCTTGGTACAAAATTGCGTTCGCCCGTGTGCCCGCGTGTGCGTGCGAGGAATGAGTGCGTGCGTGGCGTGCGTGCACATCTTCGCTTCGTGCATGTACCACCAGTATGGCTCAGGGAGGACGAGTACATTCTTCTAGAACCAGCAGCACGTCACTGTGATCAATCCACGCAAGGAGGTCGCGACAACGCCTACACATGTGCCATGTGGCTTCATGAACTGTAAGAGAGACACTGTGTAGCGTGCCATTGGTATTCTAATTTACGTGTTTTGCACTCGAAGTACTAGTAAGGTACACGTGCATTGCACGCATCAGATTTTGCAACCAAATTATGAATAAATACCACACTATAGCATGTAAGCTCTGAGTCATATATGCCTGATGTAGACCTTCGTTTAATTCTTATAGTTCATCTCATTCAAAATCAATTATTTTTTATAAAAAAGCTAAGAACGCGGGAATAGGAAAAACATGGGATTATAGTGGAATGTCGTCTTGAATCCTACATAATTGTACGAGTGTTTGATTGTGCATAGAAAAAATGCAGAATTCTTTCAAAGAGGTTTGAGTGGATGGGATGTTTCCTATGAAATCTAGTGCAAATGAATCATATGGAAAAATTCCTATGGTTTACAATCCTACAAATCAAACAACCAAGATAGGAAAAATTCCTAATGATTAGAATCCTCCAAAATTCCTTTGAGAATCCTTTGAATCAAAGAAGCCCTTAATCTATTTTATGATTCATGGAATTGTGCGTTGTAAAGCATAAAGTAAAAACAAATAGTGGCAATTCAACTAGAAAAAAAGTTTGGGCAGTTATGATACGGAAGATTCTAGAACAAAAGAGAACCACTGTTGTTTTGAGGTTTGTGCATTATGCTTAAGTTCAACCATGGAGTCTGCTAGATTGTACATGTGTCAAAATCCGGTGGGGGGCTAGAAGATGGTGCGAGGGGCCGAGTGGAGGGAGACTATGAAGGAATGCACAAGTGCAAGATCGATATTTAGAGAGAGGGGGCGAACACGTGCGTTGATGCGCGCAGTGGCGGAGCCATGAAAAATAAATGAGCTAGGGGGCCAAGCATTGCTAATCCTTTACGAGGAGGGTCAATTCATGAACTTAAACCATTTTTAGCAGCAATTGTCTAATGATCACATTCATATTAGCATTGATATATAGTGATGTTAGGGGGGAGGGGGGCAGGGCCCTTACTGCCCCCTGTCTTCGCCATTGTGCACGCGTCTGAGAGATGAAGCGGAAGGCATGGATGATGAGAGGGGGGCATTGGATACATAATTAATGTGGGTGTATTAGCTATATATGTTAATCCTATATAGAGAGGTATAGATTGATCGATGTGGACGTGGGAAAGAGGGTGATACCTCACTGGATATATCGATTGATCGGTTTGTGTGGAAAACTATGAAAGACCTAGCTATATACACACATACATAGAGGAACATCGATCGTTGCGCATGCATGCGTGAGAGATAAAGAATGCCCGATGTGATGGAGAGGGGGATGTGTGTTGGTGTGTGCCTTCATGGGAGACCGACCTGAAGAAAAAGATTGCATGCGTTTGATGGATAATGTCGACTGGTAGTGTGTGTGCATGCATGCACGAGAGAAAGTTAGTGGTACAATTATAAAGAGAAGACTACTGTGTGGGTGTAAAAGAATAGCTGAATAGGTGAGGTCACAATCAATGTAAAGTTGAATTCAAATATTTGAATAAGAGATCCTGATGTTTGAAACCCATGCATGCATGAATATAACGGGGATCTGCCCGGTGTGGTTTGGAAACGAGCATGTTGTAATGTATACACATTGAACAAGGTCAGACTGATTTGAATTTGAGATATCGATGGCAGACATCATTTGGCCACGTCGCATCCGTGCATGGACACACTATTCTAATTGGAGATGATGGGCGGCTTTTGCATCACATATCTATATCTATACCGCTATATATATATATTATATATTATTATTTTTTTATTGTGTGCGGGTGACTTTAACTTTGAAAGATGGTCGTTGGATGAGGCGAATCCGATGGTCCAAAGATGACAAATTTGAGAACTACTGGCCGTTGGATATCATCTAGATTCCACCAGATTTCGCCACATGTATAATCTAGGACTCCATGGTTGAACTTAAGCATAATGCACAAACATCAAAACACAAGCACTTCTTATTTCTTCTAGAATCTTCCATATCAGAATTGCCCAAATGTTTTTCTACATGATTTGCCATTATTTGTTTTTACTTTATGTCTTACGATGCACAATTCCATGAATCTTAAAATAGATTAGCTTTCTTATAAAAACTAGATGATTTTGAATGAAATGAACTATAAGAATCAAACGAACATCTACATCATGCATATATAACTCAAAGCTTGCATGCTATAATGTGGTATTTATTCATAATTTGGTTGCCAAATCTCATGTGTGCAATGCACGTGTACCTTACTCTAGTCTAAATGGTGTTTGTGTGTGTGTTGTGCGTGTTGAGGCGCAAATTGTCTTTTTTGGGTACACGTTAAGCTTGTTCTTCCGAAATTTCAAGCCGCGCCTTGTTATGCGGAAAATTCAAGCTAGCGTCTCTGTCTATCGTGCTGTGAAACTCCCGCCTCTTCAACCCGCGCCTTCTTAGCCCGAAATATTTAAGATATATCTTTGTCTCGTTGTGCTCTGACAACTCCCTCCATCTCAACCCGCGTCTTGCTATTCCAAAATTACAACGCGCGCGAAAACTCCCACCTCCTGTGAAATCCCGACACGTGAAATGCCCATGGTACCCCTGAACCGAAAGAACTGCCTCAAATCGGTGGGGGTACTTTTGTAACTTACCCCACATTTCAGACAAGCGCGTCTCTAAGCCATGGTTCCCCACTGCCATCCCATCCGCCCACCCATTCGTACACCGAGGCCACGAAAACCTGCGATGAAACCCCACACCCTGCTCCATCCGCCACCCAGCCGGAGCCTCTTCCCCAACGATGTCGTCCACAGCAACACCTCGACGTCCCTCATCCACCGTACCGGATGAGGATCTGTCGTCGATCTCATCGTCCCGCCGGTTCAGCCACCCCGTCCTCCACCTCCAAGGAGCTGCCCCGACGTTCCCCTCGTCTTTTGCGCCACCTCCATTCCCACACCGCCGTCTTCACTTGCACCACTGAAAGAGCATCATCATCACCGTTTCCTCGGATGAAGCTGCGGCATAATCGGCGCCACCAAAGAGGTTGTACACTAATCGCCGCATTTTCTTCTTGATTCGATCTCACGGTGCTGCCGGCGCTCGGTCCTGAGTCGACACGGTGCGGCTCCATCCACGACGGCGTCGCCGGCCACTTCCTCCACAGCGTCGCTCCCTCGGCGGCGACGTCCACATTAGTAGGACCTGCTGCTGCTTTAGCTCTCGCTCACGCTGCTGCTCTGCTCTTGCTCTCGGTCCCCTGCCTGGTCTGCTCTTGCTATTGCTCTTGCTCGCGCTGCTGCTCTCGATCTTGCTCTTGCTTGCGATGCTGCTCCGATTTAGCTACACTTCACTCCGATGCCGCCGGGTGAAGGAAGAACCAGCCGCAGGGGGGAGGGGGGCTCGCCGGAGAGGTACCCCACTATCTATCTTAGGGTTTAGGATGGGGCGGTGGTCGCCGGCGATGGCGGGGCAGTGGCGGGACGGTGGCGTGGGGATCGCGGGAGAAAAAGCTCGGCACGGGGGGCCTAGAGGGATGGCCGGGACGGCGGCGGACCGGCGGTGGGGAGTGTTTTCGGGGCGGGCGGGGCGGCGCACCACCGGCCGCGAGCGGCGGGGGGCTGCTGTTTGGCCGACTCAGGGGGGTGGAGGTTGAAGATGAACCGCAGGCCCTTGATTTCGTATCCAACGGCTGTAAAATCGACTGACCAGAGATGAAAAAGTCAGTCGACCGATGTGTAGCCTCACCTTGCTAGTGCGTTTAGTTTCGACAGCAAAATTCAGTTTCGACAGCAAAATTCAGTTTCAATAGTTAAGTTTAGTTTCGACAGTTAAGTTCAGTTTCCACAGTTAAGTTTAATTTCGACAGTTAAATTCAGTTCCGACAGTTAAGTTCAGAGATGAGCGGCTGACGTATTTTACATCTAGCACTTTGTGGTTATGTATTTTACGTCATGTATTGGAGATGCTATTAGAATTCCACTCAGGTTAATGCTGTTCGTTGTCTCTCTTGTCCTGCTTCAGCCTCGGCGTCGTACAACTCATCGAAGCTGCTCCAACGACGAAACCCTCCATCACAGCGGAGCAGTACCTCGGGCTCCATCTCCAGACGCCTAAGATCTTCTTCCCCTCCTCCGATAGCCAAGTCAGCCGGAGCATCCTCACCGACCAACCCAATCACGCTGAGATCGACATGGCTTCGCCAAAGAGGTTGTACACTTGTTGCATCTCTTTTTTACTCTACATGTTATATATATTGTCCACTGAGCACTCGTAGTAACGGGAAATACGATTATTTTATCCTACTATATGACAAGCAGTGAGGTACCAGGCAACTTAGCTATCCGTGATGGACTCTCTTGAACGCCATCATTATTTATCTCTACGTGTTTGAGCTGTGCATTTGTCGATGGGCCTGGGGGTTGAGCTAGTATGGCAGTGGCCTGGGTCCAAAGTAATAGAAGTAGCACAAAAACATTTTTTTAGTGTAGGATTTTCCTTGCTCAAGCCTGCCTACTAGAATCGCCAGTGCTTGAAAGGAAAGTGAATGAAAAACATCGGAATTGGAAAGTTTCCTATGGTACTACTTTTCATGAATTTGGTGCAAAGGAATGGAGCAAAGGAAAACTGTAGGATTTGTTCCTTTAGTGTCTCCTTGAAAGAAAAACCGTAGGAATTATAATTTCCACTTCTCCTCCTTTTCATATTCCTATTCATCAAGCACAAGACTAAGAGATAGTAGCATAATAGCATTATAACCGTACATTTTCTTGTGGTTTGACTTAATCTCACCATGCTTTTTTGCATCCTGTGATCTTCCAATTGTTGTGAATCAAACACCCAGATTGGCAGAAATCCTGTGTTTTTAAATTCTCTGTTTTGCACGTGCATTCCTGTCCTATTCCTGTCTATTTCCTATCCCTGCATTGTTAGAATCCTCAAATCCAAACAAGCCCTTACTCAATTACTTATGTTACAGATATGTGTCAAAGAAAACCTTGTGTGGTTTGTGCTGCTCCTGCGCGGCTGTGTTCCACCCCAGCTCAGCCGCTCCAACGACGGAAGGGTTCACCACAGCAGGGATCCGCTCTCCAAACTATCTTTCGCCGCCTCAGATCTTCTTCCCCGCCGCCGGAAGCCACGACAACTGCATTACCATCATCAACTGAGCAGATGACCTTGAGGACTACATGGGTCCGCAAGAGAGGTCGCACTCTTCCGTGTTTGCTTATGTTATGCGTCGCTTAATATGATGACATGCTACATTATCATCGTGTTCACCTATTAGACTCCGAGTCAGGTCCAAACTAATGCTGAAACTTGAGTTTTTAAATGGTTGCGGGGTACATATTGGGGCAGCAATCAGTACTATCTATCTACTATCTGGTTAATCTCCGGTGTCTACTATGAGTTTCATGTTGGGTGCAAACAAACATTAAAGGAGCCATTATCTGTATTTTTTAACTAAAGCTATTATCTGCCTGCTATCATTGGTTTTGGGTCTATCCACAGTTTGCTACCATCACTCTGGATTTGTGCATGCACTCCTTCATAATCTCACTATGTTTTATTCCTATGCATGCCAGTTATTGTACACAATGGAACTGATCATGTAGAGCAAAAGAGACGAGCCTTGCGTGGCAATAAAATTTCATGCAGACGTCATTCCATGGTGGGCGCAAAGGCAGCCCCCCCCCTCCACCCATTTTGGATCATAATCAAGAGGAAGATAACTGTTATGAGGGGGATTCAGAAGGAGAAGACCACTACTATTTACCCTATGAGGTCTTTGCTCTAACTTGGCATGCTGATGTTGGTAATATCATGCATAAGGTGCCTTGCATTGCTTACTGTATACATTAAAGATGTCATCTGCTTAGTTTAGACATGCTTTGTGTCAATGCCATCTATTTAGCTTCTTTATCATATATGTGAATCATGCAATGCCATCTTGTCTAGCCAGGCATCATATATGTGAATTTTGCAATGCCACCCTGGTTAGCCAGTCATCTTCTATGTGAATTATATCATGCCATCATTTTTTTATTATGTGTTAAATTTGTCAACAATTTTAGTACATTCAATTACTCTTCCTGTGCATCAGCCATTTGGCACGGTCATGGAAAAATCTGGAGTGGAAACAAGGTCTTCAGAGCAGACAATGCTATCTGACGAAGCGCATGTCTTGCTGGTTACCAATAGCTCCTCAGAGGAGGATTCAGAGACAGATGACCAGTCATATTCCCCCCCCCCTGAGGTGCATGCCCTAACTTGGCAGGGTTATGTTGCTCATATCGTGTGTATGGT
Source organism: Triticum aestivum (assembly GCF_018294505.1). Taxonomy (NCBI): domain Eukaryota; kingdom Viridiplantae; phylum Streptophyta; class Magnoliopsida; order Poales; family Poaceae; genus Triticum; species Triticum aestivum. The sequence continues at coordinate 160,806,405 of NC_057812.1, read as the reverse complement.
ATCTTGCATTGCTATGTCATTTGCTTAGTTTAGACATGCTTTGTGTGAATGCCACCTGTTTAGTGTCTAATTACCATATATGTGAATTATGCAATGCCATCTTGTTGCAAGACATTATATATGTGAATTATGCAATGTTATCTTGTTGCAAGGCATTATGTATGTGAATTATGCTATGCCATGTTGTTTAGGCAAGCGTCATATATGTGAATTATATCATGCCATCCTTTTTTGTATTTCTCATTGCTTTTGTCGATAATGTTTGTATATTCAACTGCTCTTCCTGTATATCAGCCATTTGAATTGGTGATTGAGAAATCTGGAGTGAAAACAAGGTCTTCAGAGCAAACAATGCTACCTGCTGAAGCAGATATGTTGCTGGTTACAGATAGCTCTTCAGAGGAGGATTCAGAGGCAGATGACCAGTCCTATTATCCCCCTGAGGTGTATGCTCAAACTTGGCAGGGTTATATTACTCATATAATGCAGATGTTGTATTGTAGTGCTTAGTTTTTACATCATATACACAATATTGAATGCCATCTCCTTAGTTGACACATCATATATGCGATTGCCCTATGCTCACTTCCTTAGTATATAAATCATATATTTGAATTATGTCATGCCATGATGTTTACATAGACAGCATGTATCTGAATTATGGCATGCCAACCCATTTTCTAAAGACATAATAGAGTTATATCATCTCATCATGTTTACATAGTCATCATATTTAAATTATGTCATTCTATCCGTGAATTATATCATGCCATCATGTTTCCATCGACGGCATGTTTGTGATTTATGGCATGCCAACCACTTTAATAAACACATCGTATAGTTATATCATGTCATCCTGTTTACATAGTCATCATATTTTGAAGTATGTCATTCTATCATGTTTAGTTAGCCATCATACATGTGAAATTGTGTCATGTTATCATGTTTAATTAGCCATCATATATGTGAAATTATGTCCTGCTATTCTATTTGCTTAGACAACATAAATGTGAATTATTGCATGCCCTGTTTTCTTCCCTACTATCCATTGCACCTGTCTATCTTACAATGTCTGTACATTTAATTACTTTTCTTGTTTATCAGCCATTTCAATTGGAGGGAGTGATGGAAGTATCTGTGGGAGTAAAAACACGGTCTTCAGAAAAGATCGTGCTACATGTCGATGCAGATAGAACCACGGTTGTACTTGCCCAAGAACCAGCCCCACCACACATAACCCACACTCATGCAGATTGTACCCCTACCCAGTTGGACAGAGAACCAGCTACACCCCTTCTAACCCCAACCCCAGCAGATAGACACCCAGTTCATGTTGACACATCGTTGTCTCCACCACAGAGCACCCAAACACGAGCAATTAGTAAGGCAACTGCAGTGCCCAAATCATGAGGACCACCACTCCGAACCCGAAGTCAATGCTTAAAGCAGAAGAAGAATTGTTCTCAGGTCAGGTTCCGTAGCTATGGTTCATACTACTTTGCTCTTGCATCACTGTATTTACTGATACCAACTAATTTCAAATTTGAAGGACGCAATTGAAACTCCAATGGCGCAACAGGTATGTTTTAGACCTGTTTCTTCAACGTGTTTGGCTGTTTGCTGTTGTAACTTGCTCTATGTTGATTTCAATTTCAATTGAATAAACAGTTATGTTCTCATGCCATGCACATTACAAGTGTTGTTATTGCAGTGTAGTTTCCCACACTTATATTCTGTCTATTCTGCTTTGTCTTAAATAGATATGATTCGAACTGTATCTATCTTGATTTGGCAACATAAAATAGAATGATATAGACCATACAGTGATCATACTACATAGATATATGTTTGTTTCATGCTGTTATCCTGTCCACCTTACTACTGAACTGGTTTACCAAAATGAGTTTCATATACTACATTGTAGACCTGAGAAGTGTTTGTTTGTTTCTCTTTTAGAACGCGGATAAAATATTGGAGAAGAGTACCCTGTTATGCAATGGTAAAGGAAGTAATGCAGATAAGGTTCAAGATAGTGAGACATCCCTGTTGGTCTCCAAGAAAGCTGATAAAAACTATATTGAAGACACTGAGACAACCCCAAAGTCATGTCTTGATGTAGTGTTCGAGTTACTATCTACCACTGCTAGCACCAACTCTTCAAACTCATTGCCTGAATCAGTTCGGCTTCTTGAGTCTCTACTTCAAGTTGAAAGACATCGATCAGATGTTATGCGACAGGAAGCCGAAGGACTGAGGAAGTCCCTGCAGAATTCAGATGCATACTTTCTGGTGCAACAGCAAGCGCTGGAGGACTTAAGCGCCAAACAAGAGAAAGTTAATAAGCTTGCTAAGCATCTTGCTAGCATTATGGGTACCCAGGATATTGTTTCTTGAGCTCTTCTGAAGTGGTTTCAGTTTTGGACTTGTTTTGCTGCGGCGTTTATATGCTGTTGTGTTCCCTATATTTGCACTGGTGGCGAACTTTGATGCCCAGTGGATGTAATATGTGTAATAGCCGTGATAGCCTAGTGTAAGTTGCTTGCTTATTTATTTCCTTGTTGTCTTGTTTATTTGTTTGCTTGTAGTCAGTGCAGTTCTTTTTCTGCGGTTTGCTAGTGGCTGCAATAACCTATTTTTTAAAACTAGGCCACAATAACCATGGGCTAATATTTACTGTAGTGACACTAGGCCTCCTACGGGCCGTAGAAACAGTGGGCCTTCTACGAGCCGTATAAACAGTGGGCCTTCTACAGGTCGTAGAAACAGTGGGCCTTCTACGGGCCGTATCATCAATGTGCCTTATACGGGCCGTATGATCGATTGGCCAAACATGGGCCAAACAGACCGCATTCTGGCCGTAAACGGGCTAGTGTTGGACTCGTCCGTTCATGGGCCGACCATAACGGGCCATCATTAATAGGCCATATTTGATGACGCTATGAAAATAGCCCAACGTATTAACAGACCACAAACGGGCCGACTGTAACCACGGGCTGAATTTGGCCCACAAGCGGAAAATGACAGTAACGGGCCATAAGTAAACGAATGCTGGAAATGAGCCCAAGAATAAATGGGCTCTGAGAAGGCCGAAAGATAACATGGGCTGGAAACGGCCCAACGGAATAACGGGTTGTTAATGGGTATAAAGTGATACACTGTTCATTACGGGCCAGTTTCACCACGGGCCGTTAATGGGTGTAAAGTGATACACTGTTCATTACGGGCCAGTTTCACCACGGGTCGTTAATAGGCCAAGAGTTACATAGGGCCTCATATGGGCCGAAAGACGTCATGGGCCATACATGGGCCAGAAGTGAAAACGGGCTGGAATCATATTGGATGGCCCAGATGACGCTACTGGGCCTAATTCGGATAGGGCGTAACGGGCCTTGGGTTAGCGGGCTGTAAATGGGCTATATGCGAACAGGCCGTTAACAGGCTTTCCATGGGCTGGCCCGCCACCTTTTGACCAAGTCAAAAGGGCCGGCCTTTTCACAGGAATGGGCCTCTGTTGGGCCGTGCCACGTGTCAACGTATCATAGGCGCCTTCTGTCCAATGAGTGAATGACATTTGTCCCGACAATGAGCCGACACGTGTTTCCTCCAGCCAATGATGATTTTACACGTGGAAAATCCCCATTGGTCGGGGCTGTTAACGGGTTATCGGATCCAAACCCGACCTGATAGCTTAACGGCGTTCCATTACGGTGGATGCCACGTGCCGGTCACCCTTGACGAAAGCACTTCTGTTACGCGCGATTTATCGTCATGGAAGTGGACACTTCCGTGATGATAATTTTGGTAATGTCATGGAACACTTCAACGACAGCACAGGTATGACTATCTTGATTCTGTCATAAATTTGTCATGGATGTAGATGCATGACAAAAAACGCGACCTACTGTGACAAACACGTATCATCATGGAAGTGTATTTTTTTGTAGTGCTATTAGGCCACTCCACCCAACCAAACCCTAGAACCAACCCCACTCCCACCACGATCTCCACCCTCTCCCTCCAGCACCGTCACAGGAGAGGGCGCTCGGTCCCCGTCGCTCTCCCCACTCGCCCTGATCCCCTTCTTTCGCTCCCTCACCAGATCTGGAGCGTGCCCGCGCCCGAGGACTGCCACCTCCACTCGCAACTCCTCTCTCCGTCCTTGCGTCGTCGTCCTCACCCAGGACCTGGCTGGATCTCACGCCTCCACGTCCTTCGGCCCCAACCTCCGCCGCACCAACGAGCAAGTCCGATCGGCCTCCGCCGCCCCTTCCCGTTCCCGGACGGATCCGGCTGCATCCACGTCGTCCCCGGCGCCAAGTCCGTCCTCTTGTACCGCCTCGCTGCCCGAGGAGCACCAAGCTGCTGCCGCCTCCCCTACCTCGTCGGGATTCGCGTCGTCGTCGCCATTTCGGCCCTGGCCTCGCTGCCTCAAGCACCACCACAAGCCCTCTGCCATCCCTACAGCTCCACTGTGAGCCGCCGTCCATTTTCCCCCTCCCCCTACTCGTTTTGGCCGTCCCTAGCGTTGTTTGCCGCGAGGTTGAGCTCCGGCCGCCGCCTGCCATCAGCGCCGACAGTGTTCCCGTCCTCTCACGCGACTGTCATGACCACCGTCCAATGCGCCATCTCTCGCGCTATCGGACGCGCCCAACCTCGTGCCTGTTCATGGCCGGAGGGGCGATTCTACTGAGGTTCCGCGTGGCGCCGCCGTGTTCTGCCTCACCGGCGTGGCGGCCATTCGAACTGTCACGTGGGCCACCAACAAGTGGACCCAGCGGGATTAGCCGCTAAGCTAGACTCTAATCCACCACCCATGTGAAAATGACAAATGGGACCCACACTAATTAATCATGGGAATAATTAGCAGGCTAATTAAATTAATCCTGATGGCCACTGACGATGGGCCATGCAACTGTAGCGATTAGGCTTAACTCTAATATAATCTGTTAGCATTTTGACCCACTGGCCACTAGGCCCCACCCCTGGAACCTTTTAGAAAAAAAGAAGATAAAAAATAATAATAATAAAGAATTAATTAATAATTTAATTAATTAGTTAATTAATTAAATTAGTTAACCTAATTAATTGTAGTTAATAATCCTAATCATTTTAGTTAGACTAACTAAACCTGATTAGTTAGTCTTAGACAATGATAACCGGGACCCACGCGTCAGTTTGACCAAGTCAACTGACTGTTGACATCACCCTGATGTCATGCTGACGTCATAATGGCATTTCCTAATTAAATTAATTCTGTTAATTCTAAAAATGAATTAAAACTTTGAAAATTAATATTAAATAATCTGTAACTCGGATGGGAAAACTTTGTACATGAGAGTTGCTCAAATCGACGAGACGAATCTGAATATGCAGTCCATTTATCCGCCACACATCCCTAGCATAGCGAACATGCAACATTTCACCTCCGGTTCATCTGTCCAAAAACGCGAAACACCGGGAATACTTTCCCGGATGTTTCCCCCCTTCGTCGGTATCACCTATCCCTGCGATTGATCACCCCTGGCACGGCGTATTACCTCGTTATGTTTTGTTATACTTTGATTGCTCTGTTATTTATTGTGTTCCCCCTCCGTTACTTCTTTCCGGTAGACCCCGAGACTGCCGACGACCCCCAGTACGACTACGGAGTTGACGACCCCTCCTTCTTGCCGGAGCAACCAGGCAAGCCCCCCCTTTGATCACCAGATATCGCCTATTCTCTCTCTACTGCTTGCATTAGAGTAGTGTAGCATGTTACTACTTTCGGTTAATACTATTCTGCTGCATAGCCTGTCATTATTGCTACAATTGTTGATACCTTTACCTGCTATCCTAATGCTTAGTATAGGATGCTAGTGTTCCATCAGTGGCCCTACACTCTTGTCCATCTGCCATGCTATACTACTGGGCCGTGATCACTTAGGGAGGTGATCACGGGTATATACTATATACTTTATATACATGATACATGTGGTGACTAAAGTCGGGTCAGCTCGTTGAGTACCCGCAAGTGATTCTGATGAGGGGGCTGAAGGGACAAGTGGCTCCATCCCGGTAGAGGTGGGCCTGGGTTCCCGACGGCCCCCGACTGTTACTTTGTGGCGGTGCGACAGGGCAGGTTGAGACCACCTAGGAGAGAGGTGGGTCTGGCCCTGGCCGGCATTCGCGGATACTTAACACGCTTAACGAGATCTTGGTATATTTGATCTGAGTTTGGCCACTGGCCTACACGCACTAACCAACTACGCGGGAACAGTTATGGGCACTCGACATCGTGGTATCAGCCAAAGCCTTCATGACGTCGGCGACTAAGCGGCGCGCGCCGGATTGGAACGTAAGCCTGCTCTTGTATTAAGGGGGCTAGTTCTGCTTCCGGCCGCCCACGCAACGTGCAAGTGTGCTAAGGGCGATGGGCCCAGACCCCTGTGCGCTTAGGTTTAGACCGGCGTGCTGACCTCTCTGTTGGCCTAGGTGGGGCTGCGACGTGTTGATCTTCCGAGGCCGGGCATGACCCAGGAAAGTGTGTCCGGCCAAATGGGATCGAGCGTGTTGGGTTATGTGGTGCACCCTTGTAGGGAAGTTTATCTATTCGAATAGCCGTGATCTTCGGTAACAGGACGACTTGGAGTTGTACCTTGACCTTATGACAACTAGAACCGGATACTTAATAAAACACACCCTTCCAAGTACCAGATACAACCCGGTGATCGCTCTCTAATAGGGCGACGAGGAGGGGATTGCCGGGTAGGATTATGCTATGCGATGCTACTTGGAGGACTTCAGTCTACTCTCATCTACATGCCACAAGATGGAGGCTGCCAGAAGCATAGTCTTCGACAGGATTAGCTATCCCCCTCTTATTCTGGCATTCTGCAGTTCAGTCCACTGATATGGCCCTTTACACATATACCCATGCATATGTAGTGTAGCTCCTTGCTTGCGAGTACTTTGGAAGAGTACTCACGGTTGCTTTTCTCCCCCTTTTTCCCCCTTTCCTTTCTTTCTGGTTGTCGCAACCAGATGCTGGAGCCCAGGATCCAGACGCCACCGTTGACGACGACTCCTACTACACCGGAGGTGCCTACTACTACATGTAGCCCGTTGTCGACGACCAGGAGTAGTTAGGAGGATCCCAGGTAGGAGACCTGCGCCTCTTTCGATATGTATCCCAGTTTGTGCTAGCCTTCTTAAGGCAAACTTGTTTAACTTATGTCTGTACTCAGATATTGTTGCTTCCGCTGACTCGTCTATGATCGAGCACTTGTATTCGAGCCCTCGAGGCCCCTTGCTTGTATTATGTGCCTTGTATGACTTATTTTATTTTTAGAGTTGTGTTGTGATATCTTCCCGTGAGTCCCTGATCTTGATCGTACACATTTGCGTGTATGATTAGTGTACGATTGAATCGGGGGCGTCACAAGTTGGTATCAGAGCCAACTGCCTGTAGGAATCCCCCTTCCACACTCCTTGGCCGAAATCGAGTCTAGACATTACAAAACTTTTACTAACATGGTTGTGTGCCTTACGGTCCCACGTCGCCATTGGGTGGTACTAGGATCTTTTACTCCTCGTCTATACTATGGGACTCTGATCTCTCTTCTATTCGGGGTAAATGATTTTGCTAACTCTAACTCTAGGTTCTCGTAACTATTTCTCCCGGAGAGCCCTCATTCCGGAAGATCACCTGCTTCGTCAGAAGATTCTAAGGATATCCCTCGATAATTTCCCGAGACCCTTGTGTTCATCGCCTTTGCAATCCACTATCACCGATATATCCCTATGGTATATGTATGCACTTGTCATTCTCTTGATCATTCCTCGTTGCTCTTGCTGTTACAAGATGCCTTGAAATATTCGTCGTTGTCCCGAGAATCCTTTGAGTTTATTGTATTGCAGTTTTATTTCGCATGAAAACCCTTACGGGTTTTTCCTCACATTTATCGAGGATCCGTTCTTCTCAATTGTTCATGTGTCTCACATAATTCTTCGGAATACTTTTTGATCTTTTGAAAATCCTCTGCAGCCTGTTACTCTTGAAACTCTTGCCTGCTTGCATTATGGTTAATTCCATATGACTAGTAGTTCTCGTTAACATCCCTTGTCTTAGTCATTTTGAGACTATTGATCCAATGTGTGCATACGCACGCAGTCATCAGGTTACCCTTTTTAAACATTATCTTTCCGGCTCAGGCGTCATTCCGGACATGAGTTGGTTCTCGACAATTCAAACCTTTATTGATTGCCCAACTAAGTGTTTTCAACTTATCCATCCTTGATCAGAGCGTTTGCTTCTCATCCTTCGTTTAGGAAACCATAATTTCTTCTACTTAAGCATCATACTAATCCGGTGATTCTTGAATCTGATGCCTCTGCATTCTTTATTCCTCTGAGTGAGTACCAATACTCACATCAGCTCCGTTGCGGATCGCCCGATCCATTATTGGATTGTTATCCGACAGTGTCCTTCATATTCAATCACCTTGCGAGTCCTTCCCCTGATACATAATGCCTTTGGTAAATTGTATCCTCTGCTTGGCCAACCATGCTCTGTTTTCGAGCTTGTGTATTTACTTTTGAAACTTGTGGTACATGTTACAAAGATGTCTGATGGGTTGAACCTATGTCTTCCCCTAATCCGTGAGAACCCGAAGGTTTTCACAAGTCATACTCTTCCGGTGTTCTACCAGATAAATTCCAACACTACAGTTTTATCAAAGTGACATGTGAATGAAATGTTATGCATTAAAGAAGTGGGAGTCGACCTTGAACTTTGTGTTCATGCCCATGAAAATGATGTAGACCATCTCGGAAGCTTCTTGCAAAATGATTATCCAGCTATATGATTCTTTCGGTATTTTTGAAATTGATTCCTTACAGTTATGGTTCCGACCATGCTGTCCTGATCTGATATATCTGATGGGAATTCATTCCAGTGCCTCGTCTATTTTTGGCAAGGTTGAAGTATCTACTGTCATAGGTCAATGACCCGGTTCTACTTCTATCATGTTCTACCTTCGAGTATTACCCCCTGGTATCTCGGAGATGCCTTGCCATTGCACCACATCTTACTAACTTTGTTGAAGTAATGTCTTTCCCTGTCGTAATCACTCTACGGGTTCTGGGTTGTTGTCAACCGAGGGCACCGACTAGTGAAATTATTCCGCACTACAAATCAAATACCCCTATATTTTTACTAGGAAATTCTGAACCCAATCTGGTCATTCCTAGACTATCGGCTGCATCCTGGTCTTTCTACTTTTGACTATGCTACCGCGTCCTTCTCTGGGGCATGAATTCTTTAGTGTGTGAGCACGACTTACGTCGAGCTTTCAACACCATGTTGCTTGTCTTGAAAGCCAACTTTGGTCCCGAGCTTGCATCTTATATATTGATCCTATAACTTGCCACTTCATCATTTCCTTGCTTGTTGCCGTTGTTGTTTGATTGCATCCTCTTGAAACCTCCCGGCAAATGTGTCGGATCACCTTCAACACTTTGACTTCTTCCGAGATGTCAACTGTGTTCATGATGAGAAATACCCTCCTTGCCCTTGATGATTTTATTATCATCAACAATGCCCTTGACTTCCTTTCATCGCGAACTTGTCCACATTATGAATAAAACTTGCTCTCCAACTAGTGTTGTGTTCTGCCTTGAAGTATTACTGTCTTTTCTATCGAGAATGTTGTGGGGATTGCTCCACCTCTTAGAAATTCTTGGTATGATGATACTTCGCACCATCACCATTCTTCCTTGGTCCCCGTGTTGTTTTTAACCAGGATACCAATATGCTAACAATGTTGTTTGAGTTCTGTACTTCTAGCAACCCTATTGCTTTGAAGTTAACGATCGACAGTTCGTTCTTAGACTGTTGGTTATTGAATCGTCACTCTAACATTGATCTTGCTGCCTAAGGTCATACTTCGGGCACACCTTTCAACTAATGATTGATGGTGTATGATTTCCTAGAGCATACAACATTATATCATTTGAATTGACAAGTGTCATCTTCTTGTTCACATTATTGTGGAAAGCCATCCGTTTGGAATTCTCGATGAATTGTCGCTGAGCCCATCAGCTACCTTCTCATCCCCTCCTTGGTTTAATGATGAACTATTATTTCAGGAACCCACTCCCATAGTTCATTCCCTGAGTCTGAGGTATCCTGAAACCAATCAGATCTGAATCTCGGTCAGATATGATGGTTGGGACAACTTTCCAAGAGTTATGATGTTGGTCCTTTGATGACCCGGTAACATGATTTCATGCCTAGCACCCCCCCCCCATGGCTGGAGGACCTATCATTATAATTTCTTTTGTAAGGATAACCATTCTTCCTGGAGGAAATTGTAAGACCTATTTTATAAGTTGCTCCTGATGGATCATTTGTGTATCCAGAGTCTGGCCCTTGATTGAAACACCATATCATTGCTACCTCGAAGCATGACTATGATAATCCGCTCTTCAACAAGAACATTGGAGGCGCGATGCTAAATGTTTCTTGGTCAGCTATCCAAACACCGTTGTATGGGTAACATCTTGATTAATCCTTGCCTCTTATCTGAATGGTTGGGTACTTTCTCTCCTACCCTGTATGCCATGTTTTGCTTGTCCTTGGGAAGGATATACCCTTGAAATATGTGTTTAAACACATTTTCCTTTCCATTGTTCTGTTTAATCTGATAATCATATTTTCCTTTCCATTGTTTGGTTTAACCTTTCTTGTGATCTATATGATCTAAGCAGTAATATTCTCCTTCTTACGTAAACACCTCAGTGTACAACCTAGTCAGTAAGACCCTGTTACTATTGTTGATGACATTTCGGTAACCACCGATGGACGAGAACTTTGCCTACAGGTCCGCCTCGTTCAACGAGCAAGAAAATGGTTCTCTTCGTCCCTCGCCCTTGGTACCGATGTTGTTGCCGACATAATCGACAGACTATCCTATGACTTGCCATGCTTGCATGGTCGTGCAAGACGTCACCGCCCTTCCTACTGTTAATCCACATGGTGGGCCCATAACCCACAGTTCCACAGGATCGAAACCTGACTCTCCTGTACACCTTGTTTCCAAAGTTACTCCTCGCACTTGGCTTCGTATGCAATTCACGAGCCACATTCCTAGTGATCTATTCTGGTATCAGACGCAATATTTATTCACGTTGCCCTGAAGCTATTTCACCTTCTGACTAGGCATTGAACGATTGCCTGGCTACTTGAAACTTCTCATTGTACATTCGAACTTTACTCTCGAGGTGTTTTATTTGTTCAACTCGAGAGGTACTCATAGGCTCATTCATGGGTTAATCCCAGATTATTACCCTTATAGCATTCTGTCGTTGCCGATCTGCCCATTACCTATTCGTAAGTACAATGGAACCCCCAAAGAAAGGATGACGACTTCATAATGATGACCTAAAGCAGTGGAATGAAGACATCAATGTAATGGATCGATCTCTTCGAGAAGAGCAGCCAATATCAAGAAGACCCGCTAGATCCGTAACCAAAACCTTTCCCCCTTTCACTACCTCTTAAATCTCGGGACGAGATTTCTTGTAGTGGAGGAGAATTGTGACGCCCGGGTAATTAAGCTATAGTAACCTCTACTAATGATGCCACATCACCTCGATTACTGTTGTTAAGTTCACGTTAGTTCGAAAACCGATTCAAATTCAAAATTCAAAATAGAGGCAAACATAAAAAAGTTTTCAAATATTGAGACAAAAATGTTCGAGATATTGAAAATCCCCCTTGAGTAATTCTCATGAAGAAATAAAAACAAATTGGAATTTTATTTTGGCCCTAGCAATATTTTGGTGGATCAGCAACATTTAATTTGGTCGTTTAAAATTTCAACAAGTAGTCTTACCTTTCCCAAACCACTTGAAACTTTGTGGGCCTCTCAAAAATAATGACCACTATCTATGTGACAAGTTTCATGTTGAAGAAAACTCATTTGGTAATAAAGTAAAATGTCAAAAAGTGGTGAACTGAATAAGCAGAAAAGTAAAAGAAAAAGGAAAAGAAACAACCCCCTCCCCACGCTGGGCCAACCGGCCCAGCTAGCCAGCCGGCCGGCCCAGCCGGCCACTTTGCCCCTGGCCTATTAGGCCACTCCCCCCAACCAAACCCTAGAACCAACCCCACCCCCACCACGATCTCCACCCTCTCCCTCCAGCGCCGTCACAGGAGAGGGCGCTCGGTCCCCGTCGCTCTCCCCACTCGCCCCGATCCCCTTCTTTCGCTCCCTCACCAGATCTGGAGCGTGCCCGCGCCCGAGGACTGCCACCTCCGCTCGCAACTCCTCTCTCCGTCCTTGCGTCGTCGTCCTCACCCAGGACCTGGCTGGATCTCACGCCTCCGCGTCCTTCGGCACCGACCTCCGCCGCACCAACGAGCAAGTCCGACCGGCCTCCGCCGCCCCTTCCCGTTCCCGGACGGATCCGGCTGCATCCACGTCGTCCCCGGCGCCAAGTCCGTCCTCTTGTGCCGCCTCGCTGCCCGAGGAGCACCAAGCTACTGCCGCCTCCCCTACCTCGTCGGGATTCGCGTCGTCGTCGCCATTTCGGCCCTGGCCTCGCTGCCTCAAGCACCACCACGAGCCCGCTGCCATCCCTACAGCTCCACTATGAGCCGTCGTCCGTTTTCCCCCTCCCCCTGCTCGTTTTGGCCATCCCTAACGTCGTTTGCCGCGAGGTTGAGCTCCGGCCGCCGCCTGCCGTCAGCGTCGACAGCGTTCCCGCCCTCTCACGCGACTGTCACGACCACCGTCCAACGCGCCATCTCTATCGCTGTCGGACGCGCCCAATCTCGTGCCCGTTCATGGCCGGAGGGGCGATTCCGGTGAGGTCCCGCGTGGCGCCGCCGTGTTCTGCCTCACCGGCGTGGCGGCCATTCGAATTGTCACGTGGGCCACCGACAAGTGGACCCAGCGGGATTAGCCGCTAATCTAGACTCTAATCCACCACCCATGTGAAAATGACAAACGGGACCCGCACCTAATTAATCATGGGCATAATTAGCAGGCTAATTAAATTAATCTTGATGGCCACTAACGGTGGGCCATGCAACTATAGCGATTAGGCTTAACTCTAATATAATCTGTTAGCATTTTGACCCACTGGCCACTAGGCCCCACCCCTGGAACCTTTTAGAAAAAAAGAAGATAAAAAATAATAATAATAAAGAATTAATTAATAATTTAATTAATTAGTTAATTAATTAAATTAGTTAACCTAATTAATTGTAGTTAATATCCTAATCATTTTAGTTAGACTAACTAAACCTAATTAGTTAGTCTTAGACAATGACAATCGGGACCCACGCGTCAGTTTGACCAAGTCAACTGACTGTTGACTGCTGACATCACCCTGATGTCATGCTGATGTCATAATGGCATTTCCTAATTAAATTAATTCTGTTAATTCTAAAAATGAATTAAAACTTTGAAAATTAATATTAAATAATCCGTAACTCGGATGGGAAAACTTTGTACATGAAAGTTGCTCAAATCGACGAGACGAATCTGAATACGCAGTCCATTTGTCCGCCACACATCCATAGCATAGCGAACATGCAACATTTCACCTCCGGTTCATCTGTCTGAAAACGCGAAACACTGGGAATACTTTCTCGGATGTTTCCCCCCCTCATCGGTATCACCTATCCCCGCGATTGATCACCCCTGGCACCGTGTATTACCTCGTTATGTTTTGTGATGCTTTGATTGCTCTGTTATTTATTGTGTTCCCCCTCCGTTACTTCTTTCCGGTAGACCCCGAGACTGCCGACGACCCCCAGTACGACTACGGAGTTGACGACCCCTCCTTGCCGGAGCAACCAGGCAAGCCCCCCCTTTGATCACCAGATATCGTCTATTCTCTCTCTACTGTGTGCATTAGAGTAGTGTAGCATGTTACTACTTTTGGTTAATCCTATTCTGCTGCATAGCATGTCATTGTTGCTACAATTGTTGATACCTTTACCTGCTATCCTAATGCTTAGTATAGGATGCTAGTGTTCCATCAGTGGCCCTACACTCTTGTCCGTCTACCATGCTATATTACTGGGCCGTGATCACTTCGGGAGGTGATCACGGGTATATACTATATACTTTATATACATGATACATGTGGTGACTAAAGTCGGGTCAGCTCGTTGAGTACCCGCAAGTGATTCTGATGAGGGGGCTGAAGGGACAGGTGGCTCCATCCCGGTAGAGGTGGTCCTGGGTTCCCGACGGCCCCCGACTGTTACTTTATGGCGGAGCGACAGGGCAGGTTGAGACCACCTAGGAGAGAGGTGGGTCTGGCCCTGGTCGGCATTCGCGGATACTTAACACGCTTAACGAGATCTTGGTATTTGATCTAAGTCTGGCCACTGGCCTATACGCACTAACCAACTACGCGGGAACAGTTATGGGCACTCGATGTCGTGGTATCAGCCGAAGCCTTCGTGATGTCAGCGACTGAGCGGCGCACGCCGGATTGGAACGTAAGCCTGCTCTTGTATTAAGGGGGCTAGTTCTGCTTCCGGCTGCCCACGCAACATGCAGGTGTGCTAAGGGCGATGGGCCCAGACCCCTGTGCGCTTAGGTTTAGACCGGCGTGCTGACCTCTCTGTTGGCCTAGGTGGGGCTGCGACGTGTTGATCTTCGGAGGCCGGGCATGACCCAGGAAAGTGTGTCCGGCCAAATGGGATCGAGCGTGTTGGGTTATGTGGTGCACCCCTGCAGGGAAGTTTATCTATTCGAATAGCCGTGATCTTCGGTAACAGGACGACTTGGAGTTGTACCTTGACCTTATGACAACTAGAACCGGATACTTAATAAAACACACCCTTCCAAGTGCCAGATACAACCCGGTGACCGCTCTCTAACAGGGCGACGAGGAGGGGATTGCCGGGTAGGATTATGCTATGCGATGCTACCTGGAGGACTTCAATCTACTCTCTTCTACATGATACAAGACGGAGGCTGCCAGAAGCGTAGTCTTCGACAGGATTAGTTATTCCCCTCTTATTCTGGCATTCTGCGGTTCAGTCCACTGATATGGCCCTTTACACATATACCCATGCATATGTAGTGTATCTCCTTGCTTGCGACTACTTTGGATGAGTACTCACGGTTGCTTTTCTCCCCCCTTTTCCCCCTTTCCTTTCTTTCTGGTTGTCGCAACGAGATGCTGGAGCCCAGGATCCAGACGCCATCGTTGATGACAACTCCTACTACACCGGAGGTGCCTACTACTGCATGCAGCCCGCTGACGACGACTAGGAGTAGTTAGGAGGATCCCAGGCAGGAGACCTGCGCCTCTTTCGATCTGTATCCCAGTTTGTGCTAGCCTTCTTAAGGCAAACTTGTTTAACTTATGTCTGTACTTAGATATTGTTGCTTCCGCTGACTCGTCTATGATCGAGCACTTGTATTTGAGCCCTCGAGGCCCCTGGCTTGTATTATGATGCTTGTATGACTTATTTTATTTTTAGAGTTGTGTTGTGATATCTTCCTGTGAGTCCCTGATCTTGATCGTACACATTTGCGTGTATGATTAGTGTACGATTGAATCGGGGGCGTTGTTGGAAATATGCCCTGGAGGTAATAATAAAATGGTTATTATTGTATTTCCTTGTTCATGACAATTGTCTATTGTTCATGCTATAATTGTATTAACTGGAAACTGTAATGCATGTGTGAATACATAGACCACAACATGTCCCTAGTGAGCCTCTAGTTGACTAGCTCGTTGATCAACAAATGGTCATGGTTTCCTGACCATGGACATTGGATGTCATTGATAACGGGATCACATCATTAGGAGAATGATGTGATGGATGAGACCCAATCCTAAGCATAGCACAAGATCGTGTAGTTCGTTTGCTAAAGCTTTTCTAATGTCAAGTATCATTTCCTTAGACCATGAGATTGTGTAACTCCCTGATACCGTAGGAGTGCTTTGGGTGTACCAAACGTCACAACGTAACTGGGTGGCTATAAAGGTGCACTACGGGTATCTTCGAAAGTGTCTATTGGGTTGGCACGAATCGAGACTGGGATTTGTCACTCCGTATGATGGAGAGGTATCTCTGGGCCCACTCGGTAATGCATCATCATAATGAGATCAATGTGACTAAGTAGTTAGTCACAGGATCATGCATTATGGAACGGGTAAAGTGAATTGCCGGTAACGAGATTGAATGAGGTATTGGGATACCGACGATCGAATCTCGGGCAAGTAACATACCGATTGACAAAGGGAATTGCATGCGGGATTGCTTGAATCCTTGAAATCGTGGTTCATCCGATGAGATCATCGTGGAACATGTGGGAGCCAACATGGGTATCCAGATCCCGCTGTTGGTTATTGACCGGAGAACATCTCGGTCATGTCTGCATGGTTCCCGAACCCGTAGGGTCTACACACTTAAGGTTCGGTGACGCTAGAGTTGTTATGGGAAATAGTATGTGGTTACCAAAGGTTGTTTGGAGTCCCGGATGAGATCCCGGACATGACGAGGAGCTCCGGAATGGTCCAAAGGTGAAGATCGGTATATTGGACGAAGGGTATTGGAGTCCGGAATTGTTCCAGGGGTACCAGGTGATGACCAGCGTGTCCGAAAGGGGTTTCGGAGGCCCCGACAAGCGTTGGGGGCCTTACGGGCCAAGGGGAGAGGGCACATCAGCCCACTAAGGGGTTGAGTGCCCCTCCCACCCCATCTCACGTAACCAGGAGAGATGGGGGCGCCACCCCTAGGGCAGCCACCCCTCCCGGCTTGGGGGGCAAGTTTCCTAGGGGGTGGGGGTGCCCAAACCCATCTAGGGTTTCCCCTGTGGCCGCCGCCCCTTCCCTAGGGAACCCTAGGGTGCCTCCCCCTCCTCCCTTCCCCCTATATATAGTGAGGGAGAGAGAGGGCAGCCACACCCTTCCCCTAGCGCAACCCTCTCCCTCCTCCAACACCTCCTCCTCCGTAGTGCTTGGCGAAGCCCTGCTGGAGAACCACAAGCTCCATCACCACCATGCCGTCGTGCTGTCGGAGTTTTACCTCAACTTCTCCTCTCCCCTTGCTGGATCAAGAAGGAGGAGACGTCCCCGGGCTGTACGTGTGTTGAACGCGGAGGCACCGTTGTTCAGTGCTTAGATCGGATTCGGCCGCGATCTGAATCGCTTCGTGAACGACTCCACCGACCGCGTTCTTGTAACGCTTCCGCATCGCCATCTTTAAGGATATGAAGATGCACTCCCCTCTCTCTCGTTGCTAGTATCTCCATAGATTGATCTTGGTGATGCGTAGAAAATTTTGAATTTCTGCTACGTTCCCCAACAGTGGTATCCGAGCTAGGTCTATTGCGTAGATTCTATGCACGAGTAGAACACAAGTAGTTGTGGGCGTTGGTTTTGTTCAATATGCTTACCGTTACTAGTCCTATCTTGTTTCGATGGTATTGTGGGATGAAGCGGCCCGGACAGACCTTACACGTACACTTACGTGAGACAGGTTCCACCGACTGACATGCACTTGTTGCATAAGGTGGCTTGTGCGTGCCAGTCTCTCCCACTTTAGTCGGATCGGATTCGATGAAAAGGGTCCTTATGAAGGGTAAATAGCAATTGGCATATCATGTTGTGGTTTTGGCGTAGGTAAGAAACGTTCTTGCTAGAAACCTATAGCAGCCACGTAAAAACTTGCAACAACAATTAGAGGACGTCTAACTTGTTTTTGCAGCATATGCCGTGTGATGTGATACGGCCAAGAAGGATGTGATGAATGAAATATATGTGATGTATGAGATTGATCATATTCTTGTAATAGGAATCACGACTTGCATGTCGATGAGTATGACAACTAGCAGGAGCCATAGGAGTTGTCTTTAATTATTGTATGACCTGCGTGTCACTGAATAACGCCATGTAATTACTTTACTTCATTGCTAAACCGTTAGCTATAGTAGTAGAAGTAATTAGTTGGCGAGACAACTTCATGGAGACACGATGATGGAGATCATGATGATGGAGATCATGGTGTCATGCCGGTGACGATGATGATCATGGAGCCTCGAAGATGGAGATCAAAAGGAGCAAAATGATATTGGCCATATCATGTCACTATTTGATTGCATGTGATGTTTATCATGTTTATGCATCTTATTTGCTTATAACGATGGTAGTAAATAAGATGATCCCTCATAATAATTTCAAGAAAGTGTTCCCCCTAACTGTGCACCGTTGCGAAAGTTCGTTGTTTCGAAGCACCACGTGATGATCGGGTGTGATAGATTCTAACGTTCACATACAACGGGTGTAAGCCAGATTTACACATGCAAAACACTTAGGTTGACTTGACGAGCCTAGCATGTACAAACATGGCCTCGGAACACAAGAGACTGAAAGGTCGAACATGAGTCGTATAGTAGATACGATCAACATGAAGATGTTCACCGATGATGACTAGTCCGTCTCACGTGATGATCGGACACGGCCTAGTTGACTCGGATCATGTATCACTTAGATGACTAGAGGGATGTCTATCTGAGTGGGAGTTCATCAAATAATGTGATTAGATGAACTTCATTATCATGAACATAGTCAAAAAGGTCTTTACAAATTATGTCATAAGCTCGTGTTTTAGTTCTACTGTTTAGATATGTTCCTAGAGAAAATATAGTTGAAAGTTGATAGTAGCAAATATGCGGACCGGGTCCGTAAACTGAGGATTGTCCTCATTGCTGCGCAGAAGGCTTGTGTCCTTAATGCACCGCTCGGTGTGTAGAACCTCGAACGTTGTCTATGGATGTTGCGAACATCTGACATACACGTTTTGATGACTACGTGATAGTTCAGTAATGTTAAACGGTTTAGAATTGAGGCACCGAAGACGTTTTGAAACGTCGCGGAACATATGAGATGTTCCAAGGGCTGAAATTGGGATTTCAGGCTCGTGCCCACGTCAAGAGGTATGAGACCTCTGACGAGTTTCTTAGCCTACAAACTTGTTGGAAATATGCCCTAGAGGCAATAATAAAAGTATTATTATATTTCATTGTTCATGATAATTGTCTTGTATTCATGCTATAACTGTATTATCCGGAAATCATAATACACGTGTGAATACTTAGACCACACTATGTCCCTGGTAAGCCTCTAGTTGACCAGCCCGTTGTGATCAACAGATAGTCATGGTTTCCTGACTATGGACATTGGATGTCATTGATAACGGGATCACATCATTAGGAGAATGATGTGATGGACAAGACCCAATCCTAAGCATAGCATAAGAGATCGTGTAGTTCGTTTTGCTAGAGCTTTGCAAGTGTCAAGTATCTCTTCCTTAGACCATGAGATCGTGTAACTCCCGGATACCGTAAGAATGCCTTGGGTGTGCCAAACGTCACAACGTAACTGGGTGACTATAAAGGTGCATTACAGGTATCTCCGAAAGTAGCTGTTGGGTTGACACGGATCGAGACTGGGATTTGTCACTCCGTATGACGGAGAGGTATCTCTGGGCCCACTCGGTAATGCATCATCATAATGAGCTCAAAGTGACCAAGGTGTTGGACACGGGATCATGCATTACTGTACGAGTAAAGTGACTTGCCGGTAACGAGACTGAACAAGGTATTGGGATACCGACGATCAAGTCTCGGGCAAGTAACGTACCGATTGGCAAAGGGAATTGTATACAGGGTTTGATCGAATCCTCGACATAGTGGTTCATCCGATGACAACATCGAGGAGCATGTGGGAGCCATCATGGGTATCCAGATCCCGCTGATGGTTATTGACTAAGAGAGTCTCGGTCATGTCTACATGTCTCCCGAACTCGTAGGGTCTACACACTTAAGGTTCAGTCACGCTAGGGTTGTAGGGATATGTATATGCAGTAACCCGAATGTTGTTCGGAGTCCCGGATGAGATCCCGGACGTCACGAGGAGTTCCGGAATGGTCCGGAGGTAAAGATTTATATATGGGAAGTCCTGTTTCGGGCATCGGGACAAGTTTCGGGGTTATCGGTATTGTACCGGGACCACCGGAGGGGTCCCGGGGGCCCACCGGGTGGGGCCACCCATCCCCGGGGGCCACATGGGCTGTAGGGGGTGCGCCTTGGCCTACATGGGCCAAGGGCACCAGCCCCACAAGGCCCATGCGCCTAGGGTTTCCAAGGGGGAGGAGTCCTACTAGTGGAAGGCACCTCCTAGGTGCCTTGGGGGGGAGGGAATCCCCCCCTTGGCCGCCGCACCCCCTAGGAGATTTGATCTCCTAGGGCCGGCCACCCCCCCTTGGCACCCCTATATATAGTGGGGGGAGAGGAGGGACTTCATACCTTGTGCCCTGGCCTTTGGTTGCCTCCTTCTCCCTCCCCAACACCTCCTCCAACTCCATAGCGCTTAGCGAAGCTCTGCCGGAGTACTGCAGCTCCACCAACACCACGCCGTCGTGCTGCTGCTGGTGCCATCTCCCTCAACCTCTCCTCCCTTCCTTGCTGGATCAAGAAGGAGGAGACGTGGCTGTTTCCGTACGTGTGTTGAACGCGGAGGTGCCGTCCGTTCGGCGCAGGTCATCGGTGATTTGAATCACGTCGAGTACGACTACATCATCACCTTGCAAGCTTCCGCACGCGATCTACAAGTGGTATGTAGATGCAAACTCTCTCCCTAGACTCGTTGCTTAGACGAACTCATAGATGGATCTTGGTGAAACCGTAGGAAAAATTTTAATTTTCTGCAACGTTCCCCAACAGTGGCATCATGAGCTAGGTCTATGCGTAGTTCTCTTTGCACGAGTAGAACACAACTTTGTTGTGGGCGTGGATTTTGTCATCTTACTTGCCTCTACTAGTCTTTTCTTGCTCAACGGTATTGTGGGATGAAGCGGCCCGGACCAACCTTACACGTACGCTTACGTGAGACCGGTTCCACCGACTGACATGCACAAGTTGCATAAGGTGGCTGGCGGGTGTCTGTCTCTCCCACTTTAGTTGGAGCGGAATCGATGAACAGGGCCCTTATGAAGGGTAAATAGAAGTTGACAAAATCACGTTGTGGTGATTCGTAGGTAAGAAAACGTTCTTGCTAGAACCCAATTGCAGCCACGTAAAAGATGCAACAACAATTAGAGGACGTCTAACTTGTTTTTGCAGCGATTGATCATGTGATGTGATATGGCCAGAAGTTGTGATGAATGATGAATTGTGATGTATGAGATCATGTTCTTTGTAATAGGATTCACGACTTGCATGTCGATGAGTATGACAACCGGCAGGAGCCATAGGAGTTGTCATTATTTTTTGTATGACCTGCGTGTCATTGAATTACGTCATGTAAACTACTTTACTTTATTGCTAAACGTTAGTCATAGAAGTAGAAGTAGTCGCTGGCGTGACAACTTCATGAAGACACGATGATGGAGATCATGATGATGGAGATCATGGTGTCAAGCCGGTGACGAGATGATCATGGAGCCCCGAAGATGAAGATCAATGGAGCTACATGATATTGGCCATATCATGTCACAAATATAATTGCATGTGATGTTTATTATGTATTATGCATCTTGTTTACTTAGGACGACGGTAGTAAATAAGATGATCCCTTATAAAATTTCAAGAAGTGTTCTCCCCTAACTGTGCACCGTTGCTACAGTTCGTCGTTTCTAAGCACCACGTGATGATCGGGTGTGATGGATTCTTACGTTCACATACAACGGGTGTAAGACAGTTTTACACAGCGAAAACACTTAGGGTTAACTTGACGAGCCTAGCATGTACAGACATGGCCTCGGAACACGGAGACCGAAAGGTCGAACACGAGTCGTATGGAAGATACGATCAACATGAAAATGTTCACCGACGATGACTAGTCCGTCTCACGTGATGATCGGACACGGGCTAGTCGACTCGGATCGTGTAACACTTAGATGACTAAAGGGATGTCTAATCTAAGTGGGAGTTCATAATTTGATTAGAACTTTATTATCATGAACATAGTCTAAAACTTTTGCAAATATGTCTTGTAGATCAATGGCCAACGCTAATGTCAACATGAACTTCAACGCGTTCCTAGAGAAAACCAAGCTGAAAGATGATGGCAGCAACTATACGGACTGGGTCCGGAACCTGAGGATCATCCTCATAGCTGCCAGGAAACAATATGTCCTAGAAGGACCGCTAGGTGACGCTCCCGTCCCAGAGAACCAAGACATTATGAATGCTTGGCAAACTCGCGCTGATGATTACTCCCTCGTTCAGTGCGGCATGCTTTACAGCTTAGAACCGGGGCTCCAAAAGCGTTTTGAGCATCACGGAGCATATGAGATGTTCGAAGAGCTGAAACTAGTTTTTCAAGCTCATGCCCGGGTCGAGAGATATGATGTCTCCGACAAGTTCTACAGTTGTAAGATGGAGGAAAACAGTTCTGTCAGTGAGCACATCCTGAAGATGTCTGGGTTGCACAACCGTATGACCCAGCTAAACATTAACCTCCCAGATGAGGCGGTCATTGACAGAATCCTCCAGTCGCTTCCACCAAGCTACAAGAGCTTTGTGATGAACTACAACATGCAAGGAATGGAAAAGACCATTCCTGAATTGTTCTCGATGCTGAAGTCAGCAGAGGCTGAAATCAAGAAAGAACATCAAGTGTTGATGGTCAATAAAACCACTAAGTTCAAGAAGGGCAAGGGTAAGAAGAACTTCAAGAAGGACGGCAAAGATGTTGCCGCGCCTGGTAAGCCAGTTACCGGGAAGAAGTCAAAGAATGGACCCAAGCCTGAGACTGAGTGCTTTTATTGCAAGGGGAAGGGTCACTGGAAGCGGAACTGCCCCAAATACTTAGCGGATAAGAAGGCCGGCAACACCAAAGGTATATTTGATATACATGTGATTGATGTGTACCTTACCAGTAATCGTAGTAACTCCTGGGTATTTGATACCGGTGCCGTTGCTCATATTTGTAACTCACAGCAGGAGCTGCAGAATAAACGGAGACTGGCAAAGGACGAGGTGACGATGCGCGTCGGGAATGGTTCCAAAGTCGATGTGATCGCCGTCGGCACGCTGCCTCTACATTTACCTACGGGATTAGTTTTGAACCTCAATAATTGTTATTTAGTGCCAAGTTTGAGCATGAACATTGTATCTGGATCTCGTTTAATACGAGATGGCTACTCATTTAAGTCTGAGAATAATGGTTGTTCGATTTATATGAGAGATATGTTTTATGGTCATGCTCCGATGGTCAATGGTTTATTCTTAATGAATCTCGAGCGTAATATTACACATGTTCATAGTGTAGATGCCAAAAGATTTAAAGTTGATAACGATAGTCCCACATACTTGTGGCACTGCCGCCTTGGTCACATTGGTGTCAAGCGCATGAAGAAGCTCCATGCCAATGGACTTTTAGAGTCTCTTGATTATGAATCATTTGACACGTGCGAACCATGCCTCTTAGGTAAAATGACCAAGACTCCGTTCTCCGGAACAATGGAGCGAGCAACCAACTTGTTGGAAATCATACATACCGATGTGTGCGGTCCAATGAGCGTTGAGGCTCGCGGAGGATATCGTTATGTTCTCACTCTCACAGATGACTTGAGTAGATATGGGTATGTCTACTTAATGAAACACAAGTCTGAGACCTTTGAAAAGTTCAAGGAATTTCAGAATGAGGTGGAGAATCAACGTGACCGAAAGATAAAATTCTTACGATCAGATCGTGGAGGAGAATACTTAAGTCACGAATTTGGTACACACTTAAAGAAATGTGGAATCGTTTCACAGCTCACGCCGCCTGGAACACCTCAGCGAAACGGTGTGTCCGAACGTCGTAATCGCACTCTATTGGATATGGTGCGGTCTATGATGTCTCTTACCGACTTACCGCTATCATTTTGGGGATACGCTCTAGAGACAGCTACATTCACTTTAAATAGGGCACCGTCTAAATCCGTTGAGACGACACCGTATGAATTATGGTTTGGAAAGAAACCTAAGCTGTCGTTTCTAAAAGTTTGGGGATGCGAAGCTTATGTCAAGAAACTTCAACCTGAAAAGCTCGAACCAAAGTCGGAAAAATGCGTATTCATAGGATACCCTAAGGAAACTATAGGGTATACCTTCTACTTAAGATCCGAAGGCAAGATCTTTGTTGCCAAGAACGGATGCTTTCTGGAGAAAGAGTTTCTCTCGAAAGAAGTAAGTGGGAGGAAAGTAGAACTCGATGAAGTACTACCTCTTGAGCGGGATAGTGACGCAGCACAGGAAACCATTCCTGTGATGCCCACACCAACTGAAGAGGAAAACCATGATGATGATCAAGGTACTTCGGATCAAGTTACTGCTGAACTTCGTAGGTCCACAAGGACACGTTCCGCACCAGAGTGGTACGGCAACCCTGTCCTGGAAATCATGTTGTTAGAAAACAATGAACCTTCGAACTATGAAGAAGCAATGACGGGCCCGGATTCCAACAAATAGCTTGAAGCCATGAAATCCGAGATAGAATCCATGTATGAAAACAAAGTATGGACTTTGACAGACTTGCCCGATGATCGGCGAGCGATAGAAAACAAATGGATCTTTAAGAAGAAGACGGACGCGGATGGAAATGTTACCATCTATAAAGCTCGACTTGTCGCTAAGGGTTATCGACAGGTTCAAGGGATTGACTACGACGAGACATTCTCTCCCGTAGCGAAGCTAAAGTCCGTCCGAATCATGTTAGCAATTGCCGCATACTATGATTATGAGATATGGCAGATGGACGTCAAAACAGCATTCCTTAACGGGCATCTTAAGGAAGAACTGTATATGATGCAGCCGGAAGGCTTTGTCGATCCTCAGAACGCTAACAAAGTATGCAAGCTCCAGCGATCCATTTATGGACTGGTGCAAGCATCTCGGAGTTGGAACATTCGCTTTGATGAGATGATCAAAGCGTTTGGGTTTATGCAGACTTATGGAGAAGCCTGCGTTTACAAGAAAGTGAGTGGGAGCTCTGTAGCATTTCTCATATTATATGTAGATGACATACTCCTGATGGGAAATAATATAGAATTTCTGGACAGCATTAAGGCCTACTTGAATAAGTGTTTTTCAATGAAGGACCTTGGAGAAGCTGCTTATATATTAGGCATCAAGATCTATAGAGATAGATCGAGACGCCTCATAGGTCTTTCACAAAGTACATACCTTGATAAGATTTTGAAGAGATTCAGAATGGATCAGTCCAAGAAGGGGTTCTTGCCTATGTTACAAGGTATGAGACTAAGCTCAGCTCAGTCACCGACCACGGCAAAAGATAGAGAAGAGATGAGTGTCATCCCCTATGCTTCAGCCATAGGATCTATTATGTATGCCATGCTGTGTACCAGACCCGATGTAAACCTTGCCGTAAGTTTGGTAGCAAGATACCAAAGTAATCCCGGCAAGGAACACTGGACAGCGGTCAAGAATATCCTGAAGTACCTGAAAAGGACAAAGGACATGTTTCTCGTTTATGGAGGAGACGAAGAGCTCATCGTAAAGGGTTACGTCGACGCTAGCTTTGACTCAGATCTGGATGACTCTAAGTCACAAACCGGATACGTGTATATGTTGAATGGTGGAGCAGTAAGCTGGTGCAGCTGCAAGCAGAGCGTCGTGGCGGGATCTACGTGTGAAGCGGAGTACATGGCAGCCTCGGAGGCAGCACATGAAGCGATTTGGGTGAAGGAGTTCATCACCGACCTAGGAGTCATACCCAATGCGTCGGGGCCGATCAAACTCTTCTGTGACAACACTGGAGCTATTGCCCTCGCAAAGGAGCCCAGGTTTCACAAGAATACCAGGCACATCAAGCGTCGTTTCAACTCCATCCGTGAAAATGTTCAAGATGGAGACATAGAGATTTGCAAAGTACACACGGATCTGAATGTCGCAGATCCGCTGACTAAACCTCTCTCGCGTGCAAAACATGATCAACACCAGAACTCTATGGGTGTTCGATTCATCACAATGTAACTAGATTAGTGACTCTAGTGCAAGTGGGAGACTGTTGGAAATATGCCCTAGAGGCAATAATAAAAGTATTATTATATTTCATTGTTCATGATAATTGTCTTGTATTCATGCTATAACTGTATTATCCGGAAATCGTAATACACGTGTGAATACTTAGACCACACTATGTCCCTGGTAAGCCTCTAGTTGACCAGCCCGTTGTGATCAACAGATAGTCATGGTTTCCTGACTATGGACATTGGATGTCATTGATAACGGGATCACATCATTAGGAGAATGATGTGATGGACAAGACCCAATCCTAAGCATAGCATAAGAGATCGTGTAGTTCGTTTTGCTAGAGCTTTGCAAGTGTCAAGTATCTCTTCCTTAGACCATGAGATCGTGTAACTCCCGGATACCGTAAGAATGCCTTGGGTGTGCCAAACGTCACAACGTAACTGGGTGACTATAAAGGTGCATTACAGGTATCTCCGAAAGTAGCTGTTGGGTTGACACGGATCGAGACTGGGATTTGTCACTCCGTATGACGGAGAGGTATCTCTGGGCCCACTCGGTAATGCATCATCATAATGAGCTCAAAGTGACCAAGGTGTTGGACACGGGATCATGCATTACTGTACGAGTAAAGTGACTTGCCGGTAACGAGACTGAACAAGGTATTGGGATACCGACGATCAAGTCTCGGGCAAGTAACGTACCGATTGGCAAAGGGAATTGTATACAGGGTTTGATCGAATCCTCGACATAGTGGTTCATCCGATGACAACATCGAGGAGCATGTGGGAGCCATCATGGGTATCCAGATCCCGCTGATGGTTATTGACTAAGAGAATCTCGGTCATGTCTACATGTCTCCCGAACCCGTAGGGTCTACACACTTAAGGTTCAGTCACGCTAGGGTTGTAGGGATATGTATATGCAGTAACCCGAATGTTGTTCGGAGTCCCGGATGAGATCCCGGACGTCACGAGGAGTTCCGGAATGGTCCGGAGGTAAAGATTTATATATGGGAAGTCCTGTTTCGGGCATCGGGACAAGTTTCGGGGTTATCGGTATTGTACCGGGACCACCGGAGGGGTCCCGGGGGCCCACCGGGTGGGGCCACCCATCCCCGGGGGCCACATGGGCTGTAGGGGGTGCGCCTTGGCCTACATGGGCCAAGGGCACCAGCCCCACAAGGCCCATGCGCCTAGGGTTTCCAAGGGGGAGGAGTCCTACTAGTGGAAGGCACCTCCTAGGTGCCTTGGGGGGGAGGGAATCCCCCCCTTGGCCGCCGCACCCCCTAGGAGATTTGATCTCCTAGGGCCGGCCACCCCCCCTTGGCACCCCTATATATAGTGGGGGGAGAGGAGGGACTTCATACCTTGTGCCCTGGCCTTTGGTTGCCTCCTTCTCCCTCCCCAACACCTCCTCCAACTCCATAGCGCTTAGCGAAGCTCTGCCGGAGTACTGCAGCTCCACCAACACCACGCCGTCGTGCTGCTGCTGGTGCCATCTCCCTCAACCTCTCCTCCCTTCCTTGCTGGATCAAGAAGGAGGAGACGTGGCTGTTTCCGTACGTGTGTTGAACGCGGAGGTGCCGTCCGTTCGGCGCAGGTCATCGGTGATTTGAATCACGTCGAGTACGACTACATCATCACCTTGCAAGCTTCCGCACGCGATCTACAAGTGGTATGTAGATGCAAACTCTCTCCCTAGACTCGTTGCTTAGACGAACTCATAGATGGATCTTGGTGAAACCGTAGGAAAAATTTTAATTTTCTGCAACGTTCCCCAACAAAACTAAGGGAGAAAAACTCAATCGTTGAGCTTGTACTCAGATTGTCTGGGTACAACAATCACTTGAATCGAGTGGGAGTTAATCTTCCAGATGAGATAGTGATGTTTCTCCAAAGTCACTGCCACCAAGCTACTAGAGCTTCGTGATGAACTATAACATATCAGGGATAGACATGATGATCCTTGAGCAATTCGCGATGTTTGACACCGCGAAAGTAGAAATCAAGTAGGAGCATCAATTGTTGATGGTTAGTAAAACCACTAGTTTCAAGAAGGGCAAGGAAAAGAAGGGATACTTCATGAAACGGCAAATCAGTTGCTGCTCTAGTGAAGAAACCCAAGGTTGAACCCAAACCCGAGACTGAGTGCTTCTATAATAAGGGAACGGTCACTAGAGCAGAATTACCCTAGATACTTGGTAGATAAGAAGGCAGGCAAGGTCGACACAAGTATATTGGATATACATTATATTAATGTGTACTCTACTCCTAGTAGCACCAGGGTAATAGATACCGGTTCGGTTGCTAAGTGTTAGCAACTCGAAATAAAAGGCTATGGAATAAACGAGACTAGCTAAAGGCGAGGTGGCGATATGTGTTGGAAGTATTTCCAAGGTTGATGTGATCAAACATCGCACGCTCCCTCTACCATCGGGATTGGTGTTAAACCTAGATAATTGTTATTTGGTGTTTGCGTTGAGCATAGACATGATTGGATTATGTTTATCGCAATACGACTATTCATTTAAGGAGAATAATGGTTACTCTGTTTATTTGAATAATACCTTCAATGGTCTTGCACCTAAAATGAATGGTTTACTGAATCTCGATCGTAGTGATACACATGTTCATGCCAAAAGATATAAGATAGTAATGATAGTACCACATACTTGTGGCACTGCCATTTGAGTCATATTGGTATAAAACGCATGAAAAAGCTCCATGGTGATGGATCTTTGGACTCACTCATTTTGAAAAGATTGAGATATGCGAACCATGTCTATTGGTAGATATGCATGAAGAAACTCCATACAGATGGATTGTTTGGACTCACTTGATTTTAAATCACTTGAGACATGCAAATCATACCACATGTGCAAGATGACTGAAAAGCCTCGTTTTCAGTAAGATGGAACAAGAAAGCAACTTGTTGGAAGTAACACATTTTGATTTGTGCAGTCCAATGAGTGCTGAGGCATGCAGTGGATATCGTTATGTTCTTACTTCACATATGATTTGAGAGGATGTTGAGTATATTTACTTGATGAAACACAAGTCTGAATTATTGAGTTATTTCAGAGTGAAGTTGAAGATCTTCGTGACAAGAGGATAAAATGTCTATGATATGATCATAGAGATGAATATCTGAGTTGCAAGTTTGGTACACAATTGAGACATTGTGGAAATTGTTTCACAACTAACACCGCCTGGAACACCATACTGTGATGGTGTGTCCGAACATCATAGATGCACCCTATTGGATATGGAGCATACCTTGATGTCTCTTATCGAATTACCATTATCGTTCATGGGTTAGGCATTAGAGACAACCACATTCACTTTAAATAGGGCACCATGTAATTCCGTTGAGATGACACCGTATGAACTATGGTTTAGAGAAACATAAGCTGTCGTTTCTTGAAAGTTTCGGGCTGCGACGCTTATGTGAAAAAGTTTCATCCTGATAAGCTCAGACCCAAAGCGGATAAATACATCTTCATAGGACACCCAAAACAGTTGGGTATACCTCCTATTTCAGATCCGGAAGCAAAAGTGATTGTTTCTAGAAACGGGTCCTTTCTCGAGGAAAGGTTTCTCTCGAAAGAATTGAGTGGGAGGATGGTGGAGACTTGATGAGGTTATTGAACCGTCACTTCAACTAGTGTGTAGCAGGGCACAGGAAGTTGTTCCTGTGGCACCTACACCAATTGAAGTGGAAGCTTATGATAGTGATCATGAAACTTCGGATCAAGTCACTACCAAACCTCGTAGGTCGACAAGGATGCGTACTACTTCAGAATGGTACGTAATCCTGTCTTGGAGGTCATGTTGCTAGACAAAAATGAACCTACGAGCTATGGAGAAGCGATGGTGGGCCCGGATTCCGACGAATGGCTCGAGGCCATAAAATCCGAGAGAGGATCCATGTATAAAACAAAGTGTAGACTTTGGAAGAACTACTTGATGGTCGTAAGGCTGTTGGATACAGATGGATTTTAAAAGGAAGACGGACAATGATGGTAAGTGTCACCATTAAGAAAGCTCGACTTGTCGTTAAGATGTTCTCCGACAAGTTCAAGGAGTTGACTACGATGAGACTTTCTCACTCGTAGCGGTGCTAAGAGTCTGTTGGAATTATATTAGCAGTTACTGCATTATTTATGAAATCTTGCAGATAGGATGTCAAAACATTGTTTCCTCACGTTTTTCTTGAGGAAAGGTTGTATGTGATACAACCAGAAGGTTTTGACAATCCTGAAAGATGCTAACAAGTATGCAAAGCTCTAGCAATCCTTCTAAGGACTGGAGTAAGCATCTCGGAGTTGGAATATATGCTTTGATGATGATCAAAGATTCTGGGTTTATACAAAGTTTATGAGAAACTTGTATTTCCAAAGAAGTGAGTGGGAGCACTATAGAATTTCTGATGAGTATATGTTGTTGACATATTGTTGATCGGAAATGATGTAGAATTTCTGAAAAGCATATAGGGTTGTTTGAAAAGTGTTT
This sequence comes from Triticum aestivum, assembly GCF_018294505.1. Lineage (NCBI taxonomy): Eukaryota > Viridiplantae > Streptophyta > Magnoliopsida > Poales > Poaceae > Triticum > Triticum aestivum. The sequence continues at coordinate 160,775,894 of NC_057812.1, read as the reverse complement.
TTCAATGGAAAACCTGGATTAAGCTACTTGAACATTGAGCATCAAGATCTATAAGGATAGATAAAAAACGCCCAATAATACTTTCAAATGAATACATGCCGTGACAAGATTTTGAAGAAGTTCAAAATAGATCGGCGAAGGAGTTCTTGGCTGTGTTATAAGGTGTGAGTATTGAGTAAGACTCAAGACATGACCTCGGCAGAAGAGAGAGAATGGACGAAGGTCGTCCCCTATGCTTCAGACATAGGCTCTACAGTATGCTATGCTGTGTACCGCATCTGAAGTGTGCCTTGCCATGAGTTAGTCAAGGGGTACAAGAATGATCCAGGAATGGATAATAAGACAGCGGTCAAACATATCCTTAGTAACTAGTGGACTAAGGAATTTTCTCGATTATGGAGGTGGTAAAAGAGTTTGTCGTAAAGGGTTACGCCGATGCGAACTTTGACACTAATCCGGATTATTCTGAGTAGTAAACCGAAATCGTATAGTAGAACAGTTATTTGGAATAGCTCCAAATAGAGCGTGGTAGCTGCATCTAGGAGATGACATAGAGATTTGTAAAGCACACACGGATCTGAAAGATTCAGACCCGTTGACTAATAACCTCTCTCACAAGCGAGATATGATCAAACCCCATGGGTGTTGAATTCATTACAATCACATAGTGATGTGAACTAGATTATTGACTCTAGTGCAAGTGGGAGACTGTTGGAAATATGCCCTAGAGGCAATAATAAAATGGTTATTATTGTATTTCCTTGTTCATGACAATTGTCTATTGTTCATGCTATAATTGTATTAACTGGAAACCGTAATACATGTGTGAATACATAGACCACAACATGTCCCTAGTGAGCCTCTAGTTGACTAGCTCGTTGATCAACAGATGGTCATTGGTTTCCTAACCATGGACATTGGATGTCATTGATAACGGGATCACATCATTAGGAGAATGATGTGATGGACGAGACCTAATCCTAAGCATAGCACAAGATCGTGTAGTTCGTTTGCTAAAGCTTTTCTAATGTCAAGTATCATTTCCTTAGACCATGAGATTGTGTAACTCCCTGATACCGTAGGAGTGCTTTGGGTGTACCAAACGTCACAACGTAACTGGGTGGCTATAAAGGTGCACTACGGGTATCTCCGAAAGTGTCTGTTGGGTTGGCACGAATCGAGACTGGGATTTGTCACTCCGTATGACGGAGAGGTATCTCTGGGCCCACTCGGTAATGCATCATCATAATGAGCTCAATGTGACTAAGTAGTTAGTCACGGGATCATGCATTATGGAACGAGTAAAGTGAATTGCCGGTAACGAGATTGAACGAGGTATTGGGATACCGACGATCGAATCTCGGGCAAGTAACATACCGATTGACAAAGGGAATTGCATGCGGGATTGCTTGAATCCTTGACATCATGGTTCATCCGATGAGATCATCATGGAACATGTGGGAGCCAACATGGGTATCTAGATCCCGCTGTTGGTTATTGACCGGAGAACATCTCGGTCATGTCTGCATGGTTCCCGAACCTGTAGGGTCTACACACTTAAGGTTCGGTGACGCTAGAGTTGTTATGGGAAATAGTATGTGGTTATCGAAGGTTGTTCGGAGTCCCAGATGAGATCTCGGACATGACGAGGAGCTCCGGAATGGTCCGGAGGTGAAGATCGGTATATTGGACGAAGGGTATTGGAGTCCGGAATTGTTCCGGGGGTACCAGGTGATGACCAGCGTGTCCAAAAGGGGTTTCCGAGGCCCCGACAAGCATTGGGGGGCCTTATGGGCCAAGGGGAGAGGGCACATCAGCCCACTAAGGGGCTGAGCGCCCCTCCCACCCCATCTCACGTAACCAGGAGAGATGGGGGCGCCACCCCTAGGGCAGCCGCCCCTCTCGGCTTGGGGGGCAAGTTTCCTAGGGGGTGGGGGTGCCCAAACCCATCTAGGGTTTCCCCTGTGGCCGCCGCCCCTTCCTTGGGGAACCCTAGGGCGCCTCCCCCTCCTCCCTTCCCCTATATATAGTGAGGGAGAGAGAGGGCAGCCACACCCTTCCCCTGGCGCAGCCCTCTCCCTCCTCCAACACCTCCTCCTCCTCCGTAGTGCTTGGCGAAGCCTTGCCGGAGAACCACGAGCTCCATCACCACCATGCCGTCGTGCTGTCGGAGTTTTCCCTCAACTTCTCCTCTCCCCTTGCTGGATCAAGAAGGTGGAGACGTCCCCGGGCTGTACGTGTGTTGAACGCGGAGGCACCGTTGTTCGGTGCTTAGATCGGATTCAGCCGCGATCTGAATCGCATCGTGAACGACTCCACCGACCGCATTCTTGTAACGCTTCCGCATCGCAATCTTTAAGGGTATGAAGATGCACTCCCCTCTCTCTCGTTGCTAGTATCTCCATAGATTGATCTTGGTGATGCATAGAAAATTTGAATTTCTACTACGTTCCCCAACAGGCGTCACATATGATCAGCACTACTAGTTGGAATAGCTTCTACCCACTTAGTAACATAATCAATAGCAACTAAAATGTGTGTATACCCATTAGAGGAAGGAAACGGTCCCATATAATCAAAGCCCCAAACATCAAATGGTTCAATAACAAGTGAATAGTTCATAGGCATTTCTTGACGTCTATTAATATTACCAATTCTTTGACATTCATCGCAAGACAAGACAAACTTACGAGCATCTTTGAAGAGAGTAGGCCAATAAAAACCGGATTGCAATACCTTATGTGCAGTTCTATCTCCAGCGTGGTGTCCTCCATAAGCTTCAGAGTGACACTTGCATAGGATCTGTTCCTGTTCATGCTCAGGTACACAACGTCTAATAACATCATCTACTCCTTCTTTATAAAGGTGTGGATCATCCCAGAAGTAATGTCTTAAATCATAGAAAAACTTTTTCTTTTGCTGGTATGTGAAACTAGGTGGTATATATTTAGGAACAATGTAATTAGCATAATCAGCATACCATGGAGCAGTACGAGAAGCATTTATGACAGCTAATTGTTCATCAGGAAAGCTATCATCAATAGGGAGTGGGTCATCAAGAACATTCTCTAACCTAGATAAGTTGTCTACAAAGGGGTTCTCAGCTCCCTTTCTATCAATAATATGCAAATTAAATTCTTGTAGCAAGAGAACCCATCTAATAAGTCTAGGTTTAGCATCTTTATTTTCCATAAAATATTTAATAGTAGCATGATCGGTGTGAACAATTACTTTAGAATCAACAATATAAGGTCTGAACTTATCACAAGCAAATACAACTGCTAAAAATTCTTTTTCAGTAGTAGCATAATTTCTCTGGGCACTAGCTAGATTTTTACTAGCATATTGGATAACATTTAATTTCTTATCAACTCTTTGTCCTCGAACAACACCTACAGCATAATCACTAGCATCACACATAATTTCAAAGGGTAAATTCCAATCAGGTGGCTGAACAATAGGTGCAGAAATCAAGGCTTTCTTAAGTATTTCAAATGCTTCTACACAATCATCATCAAAGACAAAAGGAACATCTTTTTGTAAGAGATTAGTCAGAGGCCTAGAAATTTTTGAGAAGTCTTTAATAAACCTCCTATAAAAACCGGCATGACCAAGTAAACTTCTTATACCTTTAATGTCCTTAGGACATGGCATCTTTTCAATAGCATCAACTTTAGCTTTATCAACTTCAATACCTCTTTCAGAAATTTTATGCCCCAAGACAATACCTTCATTAACCATAAAGTTGCACTTCTCCCAATTCAAGACAAGATTAGTTTCTTCACATCTCTGCAAAACTCTCTCAAGGTTTCTTAAGCAATCATCAAAAGAAGTTCCACACACGGATAAATCATCCATGAAAACCTCAACAATCTTTTCACAAAAGTCAGAGAATATAGCCATCATACATCTTTGAAAGGTAGCAGGTGCATTACATAAACCAAAAGGCATACGTCTATAAGCAAAGGTACTGAAAGGGCAAGTAAACGTGGTCTTTTCCTGATCCTCTTTTGACACAGGTATTTGAGAGAAACCAGAATAACCATCTAGAAAGCAAAAATGTGTATGTTTGGAATCTTTCTAGCATTTGATCAATAAAAGGTAAAGGGTAATGATCCTTTCTAGTAGCTTTATTTAATTTGAGGAAATCAATTACCATTCTATAACCTGTAACAATTCTTTGTGGGATCAATTCATCGTTATCATTAGGAACAACAGTAACACCTCCCTTCTTAGGGACACAACGGATAGGACTTACCCACTGACTATCAACAACAGGATAAATTATACCTGCCTCCAGAAGCTTCAGTATTTCATTTCTTACCACTTCTTTCATCTTAGGATTTAACCGTCGTTGGTGATCAACAACCAGTTTAGCGTCTTTCTCCAATTTTATTTTGTGCTGACATAGAGTGGGACTAATGCCCTTAAGATCATCAAGAGTATATCCAATAGTAGCACGACGCTTCTTCAGAGTTTTCAATAATTTCTCTTCTTCCTGCTCTGAAAGGTTAGCACTAATAATAACAGGATATATCTTCTTTTCATCAAGATAAGCATATTTAAGAGTATCAGGCAATGGTTTAAGCTCAAACACGGGATCACCCTTGGGTGGAGGAGGATCCCCTAGGATTTCAATAGGCAAGTTGTGTTTCAAAATAGGTCCCTGTTTAAAGAATACTTCATCTATTTCCCTTATTTCATTCATAAACATATCATTTTCATGGTCTAATAAATATTATTCTAAAGGATCATTAGGAGGCACGGCAATAGAAGCAAGACCAATAATTTCATCCTTACTAGGTAATTCTTTATCATGGGGTTGTCTACGAAATTTAGCAAAATTAAAATCACGAGACAGACCCCTAAACCAACAGAAATGATATCATTTTTGCAGTCTATCCTAGCATTAACAGTATTCAAGAAGGGTCTACCAAAGATTATGGGACAAACGTTATCTTGTGGGGAAGCAAGAACAAGAAAATCAATAGGATATTTAATTTTCCCACACAAGACTTCAACATCTCTAACAATCCCAATCGGTGAGATAGTATCTCTATTGGCAAGCTTAATAGTAACATCAATATCTTCTATCTCAGCAGGTGCAATATCATGCATAATTTATTTATATAAGGTATAAGGTATTGCACTGACACTAGCACCCATATCACATAAGACATGATAATAGTGATCTCCTATTTTAACTAAAACAATAGGCATGCCAACAACAGGTCTATGTTTATCTTTAGTATCAGGTTTAGCAATTCTAGCAGCTTCATCACAGAAGTAAATAACATGACCATCAATATTATCAACCAAGAGATCTTTAACCATAGCAATAGTAGGTTCAACTTTAATTTGCTCAGGGAGTTTGGGTGTTTTAATATTACTTTTGTTGACCACAGTTGAAGCTTTAGCATGATCCTTTATTCTAATAGGGTAAGGTGGTTTCTCAATATAAGCGGTAGGAATAATAGGATCAACATTATAAGTGATAGTCTTTTCTTCAACTTTGATAGGTTCAACCACTTTTACTTCAATGGGAGGATGATATTTAAACCACTTCTCCTTAGGGAGATCAACATGAGTATGATTCACAGAAAGAAGCTACTATCTCAGAGTCAAGTCCATATTTAGTGCTAAATTCACGAAAAGCATCGGTATCCATAAAAGATTTAACACAATCAAACTTAGGTGTTCTACCTGACTCCTTACCTTCGTCGAGATCCCAATCTTCAGAGTTGCGTTTAATTCTTTCCAATAAATCTCATCTGAATTCAATAGTCTTCATCATAAAAGAATCAGTACAAGAAGTATCGAGCATGGAGCGATTATTGAGAGAAACCCGAGCATAAATTTTTTGAATAAAAATTTATCTTGAGAGCTCATGAGTGGGGCATGAATATAACATTGACTTAAGCCTCCCCCAAGCTTGAGCGATACTTTCTCCTTCACGGGGCCAAAAATTATATATATAATTACGATCACGATGAACCAGATGCATAGGATAAAACTTCTGATGAAATTCCAATTTCAACCGGTTGTAGTTCCATGATCCAATATCATCACATAGCCTAAACCATGTCAATGCCTTTTCCTTCAAAGATAAAGGGAAGACCTTCTTCTTGATAACATCCTCGGGCATACCTGCAAGCTTAAATAATCCACAAACTTCATCCACATAGATTAGGTGCATATCGGCATGGAATGTTCCATCTCCTGTAAAAGGATTGGCTAGCAGTTTCTCTAACATACCCGAAGGAATTTCAAAGTAAACATTTTCAGTAGGTTCAGTAGGTTGAGGAGCAACTCTTTGCTCTACTGGTCGGGGTGAAGATACCCCGAACAAGCCCCTCAAAGGATTATTTTCCATAGTAACAAGTGACAGTAAATTTCAGCACACTATATAAAATTTTCCTTACCGAATTCCACCTACCAAAGGCGCTTCACTCCCCGGCAACAGCGCCAGAAAAAAGTCTTGATGACCCACAAGTATAGGGGATCTATCGTAGTCCTTTCGATAAGTAAGAGTGTCGAACCCAACGAGGAGCAGAAGGAAATGACAAGCAATTTTCAGTAAGGTATTCTCTGCAAGCACTGAAATTAGCGGTAACAGATAGTTTTGTGATGAGGTAATTCGTAACGGGTAACAAGTAACAAAAGTAAATAAAGTGCAACAAGGTGGCCCAATCCTTTTTTTAGCAAAGGACAAGCCTGTACAAACTCTTATATAAAGGAAAACGCTCCCGAGGACATATGGAAATTATCGTCAAGCTAGTTTTCATCATGCTCCTATGATTCGCGTTCGTTACTTTGATAATTTGATATGTGGGTGGACCGGTGCTTGGGTGTTGCCCTTCCTTGGACAAGCATCCCACTTATGATTAACTACTCTCGCAAGCATCCGCAAGTACGAAAGAAGAATTAAGGTAAACCTAACCATAGCATGAAACATATGGATCCAAATCAGCCCCTTACGAAGTAATGCATAAATTAGGGTTTAAACTTCTGTCACTCTAGCAACCCATCATCTACTTATTACTTCCCAATGCCTTCCCCTAGGCCCAAACAATGGTGAAGTGTCATGTAGTCGACATTCACATATCACCACTAGAGGAAAGACAACATACATCTCATCAAAATATTGAACGAATACCAAATTCACATGACTACTTATAACAAGACTTCTCCCATGTCCTCAGAAACAAATGTAACTACTCACAAATCATATTCATGTTCATAACCAGAGGGGTATTAATATGCATAAAGGATCTGAACATATGATCTTCCACCGAATAAACCGACTAGCATCAACTACAAGGAGTAATCAACACTACTAGCAACCCACAGGTACCAATCTGAGGTTTTGAGACAAAGATCGGATACAAGAGATGAACTAGGGTTTGAGAGGAGATGGTGCTGGTGAAGATGTTGATGGAGATTGACCCCCTCCCGATGAGAGGATCGATGGTGATGACGATGGTGGCGATTTCCCCCTCCGGAGGGATGTTTCTCAGGCAGAACAGCTCCACCGGAGCCCTAGATTGGTTCCGCCAAGGTTTCGCCTTGAGACGGCGGCGCTTCGTCCCAAAAGCTTCCTTCTTATTTTTTTTCCAGGGCAAAAGACTTCATATAGCAAAAGATGGGCATCGGAGGCCTGCCAGGTGGCCCACAAGGCAGGGGGCGCACCCAGGGGGGTAGAGCGCGCCCCCACCCTCGTGGCCAGGGTGTGGGACCCCTCTGGTTGATTCTTTCGCTAGTATTTTTTATTAATTCCAAAAAGGGCCTCCGTGCAGTTTCAAAACTTTTGGAGTTGTGCAGAATAGGTCTCTAACATTTTCTCCTTTTCCAGCCCAGAATTCCAGCTGTCGGCATTCTCCCTTTTCATGTAAACCTTGTAAAATAAGAGAGAAAAGGCATAAGTATTGTGACATAATGTGTAGTAACATTCCATAATGCAATAAATATCGATATAAAAGCATGATGCAAAATGGACGTATCACTCCACGGTCGTGCATGAGCTACTATGCCGACGAAAGTGTGCATCTTCTTGGTCTTGTGCATGCGACTATGCCACTGCATGTGTGCAACGCCTTGGTCGTATGTGTGCAATTATAACTACTGCGATGCGAAAAAATGTGACTATTGCAACATATAATCATCGAAACATATACTAGCGGTGATTTCTGCCATCTGGCGATGGACCAAACTATTCAGACTCGCCCAACCAGATTGATTTAATTCAAAGCAAAATTAACTATAGCCTGTTGCAGGAATATTTTCTGCTGCTTTGATCCACTATCGAGCCCTGGTTGACCCATCCAGGAAGAGTCTAGATGGACGAACACACAGCTGCATGCGGACCACCACGAACACATAGCCGCGTGTAGACCACCGCGATGCATTCATCCGTGCTCCCTTCTTCCTGTCTACAATGATGCATGCACACCACCGCGTGTCCTCCACCCACAGCCACGACAGATCCGGCCGCCCTGCCCTTCTCCTTCACTCCCAGCCTTCTGGATCGATGGATTCGGAGGGAGGCGACCACCTACCTGCAGGTCCCCATGGGGCGCCACAAGTCGGGGGAGAAATCGTAGACCTCTGCGGGAGAGGGGCGGGGGACGGCGGCGCACTCCGGTGGCCGGTCGCCGGAAGTAGTGGACACGCGCGTCCGCACCTCCCTGCCTGTGTGTGGTGGCGGGGGAAACAGAGGAGGAAGATGAGACTGGTTTGGGTTGGACCGGTACACACGGCACAATCTGACAAAAACTTACCCTAGACTCTGTCGTAAGATCACATCAGACGGTCCACGCTCGGCCGCTCGGCAAGTCGAAATCGCGCGCGCGCACTTTTGGATTTTAGGAAAAACAAAATAGAGTGGTTGCCGAGGGTTTAGACTAGCCACAATCGGTAGTAACATATAGTAGTAACATGGCCATGTTACTACTCAATGTTACTACATCTATAGTGAGGAGTAACATATGTGTGGTAACATGCAACACTTCATTTATTAGAATATAGACTCATATTGCCTTAGGGTTGTTTGTTTCCAGAGACTTTTTTGTGTAGGGACTAGAAAAAGTCCCTTTTAGAGACTTTTTTACCAAACGGGAGAGACTTTTTAGGAACTAAACTAGACATTTGGGACTAAATCAAGGAGAGTTTTTTTTGGGACTTTTCCAACAATGTCCTTCCATGCGTCCATTGGCCCGCCACCCCATGGTGTTGTTTGATTGCTATTTTTCTATATACTAAGGGCAACATGGTCATTTAATAACCTTTAGGAAGGGACTAGGGACTTTTTAGTCTCTGAAAACAAACAGAGAGGGACTTTTTAGGGATTAAGGACTTTTTAATTGGGACTAGAAAAAGTCCTAGGACTTATGAACCAAATAGGGTCTTAATATGTGTGATGTTACTCATACTAGTAGTAACTAGCTATGTTACCACATGCCTCTCTTTCTTTATTTATTGATCGCTAAATCATCTATTTTATCTACTCCCTTCTTTTCATATTAGTATACATCCGTTTTAGTGACAACTAATATGGAACGGAGAGAGTAGATATATGTAGTGTTACTAGCCAAGTTACTCCTACCGTGCGTAGTCTTATAAGCTCCAGCTGTCCAACACGACCAGTCGCCAGCTCCATTCCCGCCCCCCTCAAAACCCTCTCGAGTTCCAGAACCTTCCAGAAGAACGTCCCGCAATCGTCGCCCTCTCCTCCTCTCCTCCCCATGGCCGCGTCGGCGTCGGCGGCGGGCGGCGAGCCCCAGAAGCAGTTCCTATCCATCATCCGCGACTTCGCGGCCGAGAAGTCCCACGGCGGTAAGCGTCCCCCTCCCCGCGGCCTCGCCGCATCCACCCCTGTAGCACCGTAGGGTTTCGCGTCCTCGGCTAACCCAAGCCCGCCGCCGCTTCGAGTGCAGAGCGCACGGTGTCGGGCCTGAAGCGCCGCCTCGACGACGTGGTCTCAGCGTCCGACGCGGCCACGGCGGAGCTCGAGGCCGCGAAGCGCGCGCGGGAGGCGGCAGAGACGGAGCTGCGCGGGAGCGAGGTGCAGGCATCCATCGCAGACGCGTCGATACAGGCGCTCGAGGTATCTCCCCATCTCCCTCGCCCCGAAACGTGTGAATCGTGCCTCCGTTCAGTGCCAGTTCGCCTGATTTGGTTCGACGTGTTGTCGTGGTGCGTTTAGGCGACGATCTCTCGTCTCCAGGAGGAGATCGCGAAGCTGGGCTCTGAACTGGAGGCGCTTAAGGTCAGAAATCTCGATAATCGAAGCGGGTTCAGTTAGGATCCTGGCCTGTTGTTGCTTAAATATGACGCGCTTTGTGTGTTGGTGTTGTGTGTGTGTGTGTGTGTGTGTGTGTGTGTGTGTGTGTGTGTGTGTGTGTGTGATTGGAATTGGAACTGGCGGGGCTGCGCTTTTGGTGCTCGATGAAATGGCTCCAAAGAGCACAGAGGACATCGAGAGGTGAGTGGGATGGACTCTGTCTATCGTGCTGTTTCTGTTGTGCTCCAGTACATATCAACTAATTTACACATGCGCCTGCGCTGGTTGTTTCAGAGAGGAGTTCTTGAGACAGATGCTTGAAATGAATGCAAGGATAAGGTATGTGTTATTCTTTTGGTTTGCCGGCACTGACTACATGTCGTTCCCTGGATATGCAATCAGCTATTCAGCTGTGGCTTGGGCTGCATCTCTTGTTTGCTTTGGTACTATATATAAACGACCATGCCATTGTCTGGCATAGTACTTCGCCTATGTTCAAACTACAGTGAGGGGATCGAATAGGGATATATATGTGGATCTCGAAATTACAGTGATCCGTGAAATAGAGCATTGAGTATGTTTTAACACATTAACCTGCAGTAAGGGTAATCATGTGATATTTTGGACAGCATTATTAAGATCCTTTGCTATAACCTTATGAAGATAGTGTCAAGGGATACTACTAAGTTTTGTTTAATTCTTCAGAATAGTCGAACAGAATCACTTTTCTACCTTTTCTTTTTTTATTATGTCTACTTGGTATATTTTCTTTGCCTGCTAGCTGAAACTTGCATTAGAAGTTTCTTATTTGCTAATTATCTCGAGATAAACTTCATTCCTCCTCTGCAGGCAGTTTCAACAGAAGGCTTCTGCAGAATTAGCAGAGAGGTGCTCTGGACCGCCATCAGCAGATGGTAAGCAAGGCAAGTCAGCAGAGGGTAAGGACGCCAACTCGCAGTGCATACATAACACTTTCGGTTCCTGAATACCTTAAGAAGGGTTCCTGTAATTTTGCAGTTCCCATATTGTTTCTGTTTGATTCATTTTGCATAGTTTGAAGGGTAACCGGAATTATAAGTTGTACTTCTGTGCTGTTCTTTATTATGTCTGTACCCAAAAGCTTGTTATTTTTAGCTAGATCAATCTATGTCTTTGTTGTGGCGTAGAAGAGTAAGGGTGCACATAATAATGTAATGGCTGATAAGCTGCTCTTGTATTCTATCCTCCATAATAAGATAAATATGTGATTGCTTAATAAGATAAAGAATCTTGAAATGTGTTCCATTCGGTGTTGTGTAAGCTGGAAATGTGTTTCATTCTGTGTTGTACATATACTTACAGATATAATTTCTGTTATTGTAAGGCAAGCTATTGTTGGCTTTGTTTTTCTGCGATCATTTTGTTAATTATGTGCTCCGCAATGTGCTAAGGGTATGAGCTGCATGATACTTCTCTCATTTGCCCTTATGAATCTCCTGTCTAAAGTACTGTGCTCTATATTGCTACTTTCTTGTTTCCTCTTGGACTGAAATGTTCACCTTGGCAGGTCAAAATGTGAGCGACATGAATGAAACTATGGACTCAGAAGGTATGTTGACAGATTCGGTTGATCAGATGAACAAGATGAATGCTGAGGTGCATGTATTGGAGGAAGAGTATCAAAAGGACCTGCTTGAACTTGAAAAGGTTCTTCTCTCCATTCTTTCACCCAATATTGTGTTATTTATTAACTATTCAACTATTCAATGGATGTGATACACTTGTTTGGTTTTCTCCGTGTATCACTCAACTAGTTTTACATGCTGTGAACTAATGTGCTAGACATGTGTGTATTACCTGCATTATCCTTTTCAAAAGTCAAAGAAAATAATGCCAATGCTATTCGTCACGGTGCAAAATATAGAAGTTTATGCTGATAAATATTTGTTGTGCTAAATGTTTCCAAAGACATTTGTATGATAAACACTAGGACCACCATAATTCCAACCGTACGGGGCTAACATGCACGTACTGAGGCAGATGCTGCTGCTGCGGGTTTTTTTCACATGCTGCTGCTGCATTGTGAGAACTATAGTTCCAACTTCCAAGCTATAGCGATTCTCATAATTTTAACAAGAATATAGTAGTACTTGCTTTTTTTATGTATTCAGTTCGCTGCTTTTGCAGGAATGCGCATTGTCTGACGTTTTATATGGACATAAATTTTAACAGCTCTCTCAAGACTGTTGCCTTGTTTTACAGCTGCGTCATGAACTGGCTGATGTGCGAGCAAAGAGAGCTCTTATGGAGGCTGTGATGAAAGAGACGAAGAAGTTGCAGGAGCTCGGAGGATATCCTTTTCACCTGTCTAAAAATCACTTTGTTTGCGCAACTATTATTTATATGTACATATGTTCCTGCCGCTTCTTCATCCGTGTGTGTTTGCGGAAGCTTTCCTTGACTCGACGCAAGCGCGTGTCCGAACTGGAGAATCTGCACCATTCACTCGCTGAGGAGCTCCAGAAGCGCTACATATGCCCTGGCTGCGGAACCAACAACATGGCGCCGGAGGAGGAGGCAGCACCGGCAGCGGCGGTGGCAAACTAACTAGAGAAGTAGAGAGCACGCTGGTAGCTGCGAATCGGCAGGGCTGGTACCTGGTATGAGTTCCCAGTAAATCAGTGACACGGATCAGATTGTTTGTGGACGATAAAACCCCCCTAGATTAGCCGGCTGTACTTTGGCGAGCGGTTAGCTCTTGTCGTTGCATTACCTGACCTGCAGTGCCTGTCGAAACCACTGGGACACAGTCGTAAAATTTTCAGTGATCAGTACGAATACACGTCTTGTATCTGTTTCTTTGCTGTCACTGTCCGGTATTGTGATCTGAACGGTTTACGAGCACTCTTGACTAAAATTGGTCAAGCACAAAATCCTCTGTGTTTTCTCTTTTTTTTGTTTTTTTTGCAGGGAAAGAGTATTTCTATTAGCTAGCAAAAATACTCCAGTAGACGCAATCAGAGATCATAGCAGGGGCAATTTCCGGTGGAAAGTTATGAATCCACACTGCTGCTTTCACCTACTTCCTCCGTTCGAAAATATTTGTCATCAAAATGAATAAAAAGAGATGTTCTCCGTCCGGAAATACTTGTCATCAAAATGAATAAAAAGGGATGTATATTACATCCTTTTTTATTCATTTTGATGACAAGTATTTCTGGACGGAGGAAGTACATAGCCTTGCTAGGCCATGACTCGCAAAATTGGCTTTGTGGTTTATTTTATAGTTTTGCTAAAGCACATCTAGATGTGCCATAAGTATTGCACATCTAAGTCGTATGTCATTGATCTTACATTGAAATTCGTGTGAATATTTTCCAGGATGTGCCATAAGTATTGCACATCTAAGTCAAAAGTCATTGATCTTACATTGAGATTCGTGTGAATATTTTCTTTCTCTTTTTTCTTTTCTCTTTATGCTTGATTCACTCATTTAGATGTGTAATAACTAGAGCACATCTAGATGTGCCCTAGACACACCCAATATTTTCTTTCTCTTTTTTCTTTTTCTCTTTATACTTGATCCACTCAGTTAGATGTGCAATAATTAGAGCACATCTAGATGTGCAATAACTAGAACACATCTAGATGTGCCAGACACACCCTTTATCTTAACAATAGATACATTCCTTTCCTCAACAAATTCATGAATATCTGAACCCTGGATGAATACTGCGACGTGTTAGGCGTTGATGGATACCGCTTCAGAACAGTCGGTCTCCGTCGTCAATGGAAGGAGTGACCAATGCAGGTCTAGGGTGAGGCTTTCCATCGCTGCCAACTCCACATTCACCCCCAACATTTTCTACTGTGTTGCTCTGCTCTTACATTCTCTTAAGCCTTGGGAGTGAAATCGACTTCGTTTGCTACTTGTCCAAATAGGACACCGGGGGCAACAGAAGTTGTTGACCAGTGGCTAACAAGTGCCAAATACTAGTAGTACACTATATATTGGGACACCGCTGTTGATCCTGATATTTCTCACAATCGCCAGATACACAAAATATTGGGATGCACTGATGTAGATCTCCCGCTCTACAGAAACTAACCTCGCAAAGGACGCTAAAACTATATGTCAAAATTATACAACAACATAAACTACCCTATCAAAAAGAAAAGATTGAACTAAACGGAGTCATCACATTAGTTTCTCCAAACTTTGTAATAACTTGACAGAATTTTCCATGTTACTGGACAAGAATCCGGATTCATGCTTAGCCTCTTGCTTGGAAAGATAGCTCTTGGCTGCTTTGACATATGGGAATCCAGGCCCAAGCATGTGAGAAGCACAAGATGCCTTGGAAGCGAGGAGCTTGCAATCACCTGTAACAACACGGAAGACGTCATTATCTGTGATCACAACACAGCAGTGCAACTGGAATCGTGCCAAGTGGGGGACATGCATCTGAGAGTAAAATGGAAGTTGCAAAAAGAGAAAGAAATCATGAATGCCTAGAATTTAGTGCGCACAGAATAGTCTGGTGTAGCTGACATATATTCATTTTCTATATTGCACAATAGATATTTTATTACAGTTATTAATATCTGTAGTCAGCTCTTTATCGGTATGGAAAACACAAAGGGCCAAATTTAGTACGTTTAACTCCATAGCATTGTCTTGTCCCATACAGGAGAACCCCGTGATGCCATGATCGTTTCAAGGTGAAGGCATTGCACCATACGCCTGGCAATTACTAACAGCTACCTAAAAAATATTTTAACAAGTGATAGCCTTATCCTGCTGTAATAAGGTATGCCAGTTCTATAAACCAACAAAATCTAATATCAAACTGGGCCAGCCAGGGTCCACGTTATACAGATACCCGTCAACTTTTTTTAAACATGGGCTGCCAAGAAAACCACGAGTTTAAATGCCAATGGACTAGAGATTGCCCTATATCAATGTAGTCTTAGCATTTACTATCTGAGAAAGTTGATCAAATGAAGGGGAGCACCACGTGATTGCATTTCAGCAATAATTGAGTTAGAGGGACAAGCAGTTACCTTTTGCAGTTTCTGACATATAGATGTTTTGGCTGAAATGACGGTTCATCCACCATTTGCATCGGTGCTTCCATGATTCCCTCGTATGTTGCTCAAAGAAGACTGAAGAAAGACTACTAAAAGCATCAATCGATGCATCTCCTTCAACATTACATGAAATACAATCCTCGTAGTCAGTAGTACGATCAGAAAAAAGCCGAAGCAAGCATGATACAAGCTCCTCCCAGATGGAAGGCTTCCCGTTCACACAGTCTAGATGCAAAACAATTCTCTCAAGTAGTCGGGTGGTATTATAATATCCTGGGGAACCAACAACAGGTTAAGAAAATTTAACCATTGCCACTAGCAAAATAATCAAATCGTTAACATTTCTGAAGTTCGCATAGATAAGCAATGTAATAAACTTTAGAAACTGGGAAACCACGAGTAGCATTGAAGTTCATTTTTTCTTCTGATAGTGATATCACTACTAATATTCTGTTTTGATGATCACAAAAATGGCTTCATAGAAAGATCAACATGCTTACATTCTACGATGTCCTGTAAAATACTTCATGCACGATCTTCTCTACTATTCTGTTTTGATGTAACAATCTAATGACATTTCTACTTTACTAATAAAATGACCAGTATCAGTAATAATTGTATGGATTGCTTGAGACTAGAATACTTGACATGCAACAAGCAAGAATAATTCGGTTTCTTCGGGATTGTAGTTTCGAGTTACTTTTCCAGTGATGAAATCAAGAGCATAGTTACAAGATAGCAATATTTCCACTCGCTATACCGAATTTAGTGCCACAAGAGAAGGTTAGTAGTTATAGTGCCAACCAGCCACCACTAACTTCTAAAACCCTTTGCTTTAGACCTTCCAATTGATGAAACCAGTCCAAGTAAACACCTTAGCGTAAACCACTATAATTCCCATACAGCAGGTTTCAGTGATGTCAAAGGTAGGTATTGGAGTAATAGCAACACATCGATTTAACACTTCTTTCCTCAATAGTCCATTTGTTTATCTTATTCCGTTGACAAATGGCCTAACTGCAGGGGAAATATGGACTTTAGAAATAGTTCATTACTTCAGTCCAGTTTTGCTGATACCAATTTTTTTTTCTTCTAGAATGTATGTAGCAGTACCAATGTAAGGAGTCGACTACTAAACTAGAATTGATCAAATAGTAGAGCACCATGGGAGAAAAAGTCTTCAGCCAAAACCTTTTCTGTGCATTTCAGTTAGCCTCTCAACCGAGTAGCTACATGTAGGATCTCTCTGCAAAGCTTCCTCATAGCAAGAAGATATAGTTGATACTTGATTTTGGTCAAAATACTCTAGCAGTCTGCCTCGCAATCTGCATTACAAAAACTAAACTTCAGCCACTTAGCTCACAATAGCTTATATCAGTGCAGACAAGGAACAAAAAAACAGAAACTACCATAGTCAAAAGATGTTTTAGAAACATAAAATGAGAGATGAGATTTAAGATAACAAATTGCTTTAAATGATAACCAACGACATGATGGCTTGACAACCTGAAAGGAAGCGCTGTAGTAGAACTGCGGCAGGTCTTCTCAAGTTCACAAAGTGCATCTTTCAGTTTATCACCAAGCAGGAGAATCTACACCATAGTAAAGGTAGCTAAAATGGGTCTACAGATGAAAACAAAATCCATACAAGAAATTGTATGGTTATATGCAAAACATGGGGTACTGGTTTGATAGACAAGTACCTGTATTAATGGCAATAAGGCTGCCATTACTGGTGGTGACGAATGAAGAGCCACTTTTAGACATCTTTCTGCATCTGCGTAGAAGGCATTAGGTGTTGACTTGTACTTCCAGTACGAATCAAAGCAATCACTTGAAGTCCCAGCAGCATGCTTTAGACGTAGTGGCAACAAGCTTTGTTCCAACCCTTCAAGTACCATAATAACATCTAACATGTTAATACATAATTATGCGGAGCTATAAAACAAGCTTGATAAAGATAACAAAAGTAATGGACAAACGGTTGCTCAGATTAATGAGGCTAGTTGATCTGATGAGGGACAGCCACGAAGCTATAATGTACATGCAATACATTACTACCAACGATGAAGGATCGATCCAACTCTAACAAAAAGAAGGATAAATCTACACGATGCTTCCAGCGCATTCATCAAAATCTGTTTCTGACTTGCCGGATGCAAAAAGAAGTAACAAACCTTAAGAGTTGTCAAGCATTGTTTATATACCTCTTTGAAAATTCATGTCATACTCTCATATTTTGGATCCAGATGCATCAAATAAAAGTAAATAAAGGCTAAAACTGGTTGCAGTATTGCTATCAAATAGAAGTGGATGGTCGAAAAACAAAATGTATTAGAAGGTATATGACATCAAACCAGTGGTTCTTTATGATTGCTCTAGATGTTCCAGTAATGTAATCACTCAGTGTCATTTTTCTACAGATCCCCAGAACTCGAAACTACCTAGTACTTAGTGGAAGGGAAAAAACAGATGAACATCTTGAAGAAGTAGATGGAAAGTCACTAACCACAGGTAGGGGCATCAGAGGTATTAAAAAATACGCTTCGAAAATCTGCAGAAACCACTTCCTCTTTCACTTGTGAATCTACTGAATCGTTTTCCTTAACAGGATAAACAGAACGAGATTTCTTGGGAATCTTGCATTTTTTGTCTATATTCCCATTATTGATAGAACTTTCTGAAGAGCAAGCAGGAAAACTGGCATCATCAACATCAATGCTGCAATTGTCATCTGAACTATCCTGAAGACCATTTTCTCCACAGGTATTGGATGACATAGAAATTTTGCATGATTCATTGTACACATCAAATCTCTCAAGTTGCATATCTTTGGGCAAGCCAGAGTACCATTTATCATATGATATCAAGCCATGTATCAGATTTAGAGTTGGTTCCTTCTGTAGTCCGTCCTTCGCGATGAGGCTGAAAAAAGGAATAGAAGCTCTCAATTCTTTTATCTCAGTGCTGACAAGACATGTCTGTGGAAGAGAAAATTAAAACAAGAAACTAAATCATCCAAAAGCTTCAACACTTGAAAAGTACTCTAGTTACCAGAATTAAGATGCTACACATATCTTAACACAATGTATGCATTTAACAAATGCATACTTTTGTACTATCTGTAGATTCCTTTCATCATCATAAAAAATTTCCTAGATTGACGCATATGAATACCACACAAATGTCTCGTGAGCCACTCAGTTGGCTGGAGGTGAGAGTGTACACCACCAACCATGTACTTGAATTTGGGTGCCTACTTCTGTTAATGAAAGAATAAATTCCACATTCGACCAGATATTTGTGATACGTGACAGTTTGAACCACATTTAGTTTTCGGTGACACTTTGAAGCAGATTTTGCACAAATTATTCCACTCTGAAAAACACTTTAGCATTTGAATTAGTTCTGATGTGATGGTCACACTCATCAGGGTGATGTAACAGTCACCTATTGCTTGACACATCGCAAGACTAACTGTGGCGTACATTTTGCAAACATGCATCTGATGTGGCAGAGGCTAACCGAAGGTCCAACAGCCGCTCTCTGCTAGCTATTACTGCTCTCTGGTAACCCAAGTTCTGCTACGTTGGACAGTCCAGCTAGCCTCTGCCACGATGGACATCGCATCTCTAGCTAGCCTCTGTCATATCGCCGGCTAGCCTATGCCATGTCAGAGAGTATCTGTGAGATGCATGTCCCAATTGGCCTGCAATGTGTCAAGTTGCGAGTGACACACTACCCAGACAAATGGGGCAATCATGTCAGAACCACTTCAAAATCTGAAATGGTTAAATGTGGTTCAAAGTGGAATGTTTTGTGCAAAAACAAAAAGGTGGTTCAACCTGTTACTATGTAACAAATACCTGGACCAAAATGGATTGTATCCTTAATGAGAAGTTACCTAGTACCTCGCAGGCAATACAGTCCTTGCCTGATAACATGTGAAAAAACAATTTCTTTGGATTTAACATGATAGACTGATACTTGGTTTCATTAAGGAAGTAAATGAATTAGGCATGTAAATTGTAACAACAAACAAGATGACATGGCTATAAGCCTATCACAGATCAGTGTATTCCCAAGAAAAGGCATATCAAAATATGTGTACAAGACATGGCAGATGTAAACACTAACAGACTGTGCCGGTAACTCACACTCTTGTTGCATTGTGTGCATCGTCGATCTTGCCTTGTGAAAGATAAAATAGAGCCAGTTCGAGTTTAACCATGTGTTTCTGCCAAACAAATTAACAGGGTTTAGCAAATACAAAGGAGCATGATGTTTGTACATCTATTACCGTATAATAAAAAGGATTAGATCAGAGGTAACACAGAAAACAGAACACAATTAGAACTGAAGACTATGATGTACAACATGATCTTTTTATTAAGCTAATCCCATGACCTTAGTATTCAGGTGAGTCTATGAACATACGAAGTTATGACTCAATGTTTCCGATCAACTGAATCCAATTTTGCCATGGCATGCAGAAGTTTAAATTGCAACCAACCTAACTATAAAATACTAGCAAGCCACAACAGAATAAAAACACACGTGCACAAAACTGCATATTGTGATTTCGAACTCAACAAAAAGAGGGCCGTTTGCTATGTTTTTAAAGCGTCCCTAAGGCGACGCCTAGGCGTCGAAGCGCTCCCCCTCCGCTTTAGAAAATCGACCGCTTTGGGCGCCTAGGCGTCCAAAGCGCCCGCCTAGGCGTCGCCTAGGCGCCAAAGCGCCCCCCCTCCCTAAGGCGGTAAGGCGTCGCCTTAAAAAATAGGCCGTTTGGAATATAAGAATCCCAAAACAAAAGAACAGATGTAGGATACTTTTGAAGAACATAAACAGGAGTACTACAATACACTTTGATCCTCTGCCCTGTGTCAGCTTTTACCTCACCCTAAGTTCATGTTGTTCTACTGATGAAGGACCACCCATGGTTTTACCAAATACAGCTGGTGTTGAGCAACTGCAGACAGTTCAGGTAGCAACAAAATATAGGTGCATCAGAAGGCAGAGCTCACAGTTGTGCGGGCTACAGGGCAATGCGCACATGCCAGATGGGCTTCAATAATCTCTACTATAGCAACGGTATCACTCCTATAGACACAAGTTAGCAGAAGATTGCTGACCAGACTTCACAGCAAATGCCCTTTCCCCATAAAGTTCATACAAAAATCCAACGAAAGGTACAATAATAAGGAACTTTCATGTGTATGCTACTATGCTTATATCCAAACAAATGAACAGTCCTAATTCCTGTTGGATTTGGAATTCAATGTTGTTCCAGGAAACATTTTTTATCCAATTAGGCTCTGAATAGTACTGATTGGTAACAATACGGATTATAACAAAACCCTGGTTCCATTTTCAGGTGTTTGTTCAGATATGGTTGTATTAACAAATTTACTCATGGTATATACAAGAATAAGATAATTAACTAATTTAACATTGTATTAGTCTAAAAGTTGACAACAAATTAGGAACTTACTTTTGCAGAAGTAGGCAACCACATTAGCCGTTGTATCCAAACATCAAAAACCTTCTGCGTCCGGTGGTAGTAGGTTCTCCTCCCATGGTTGCCACTATCCTGAGCAAGGCGTCTATGAATATCCATCGCATCCTTCAATCGAGCAACTAGCCTTCATTAGAAAACACTAACTTTACCAAAACCATGAGCTGCTATAAAAATTAGTAATTACACCCTGCATGTTCTGCTTACCACTAAAATGCTGCGGACCTCCTCGAAGGAGTCAGGGCGCTGGATGCCAGGTAGGAGCACGGAGAAGACCCCTGCAGCATCTCGCCATTGGTGCGTGCGAACATGACTGTGGAGGAGACGGCCAAGGCGTCCACGATTAGCCCACATGGTGGGGGCTTGCTCTGTAATGGGCCTCTGAGGGTAGGGGCGTCGTCTCCGGACCACCTTCCCTCCCGTGTCCTTGCCAGCGTCTGCATCGAGCTCACGCTTGACAGTGGTAGTCGGCGTTGCGCTGGGCTGCTCGCTCCACTTATCCACAGAGGAATCGGCCCTTGAAATGCCCGGCGGGGTAGCTTGGGGAGTGAAAAGGGGCTGCTGGATTGGGGTTGCCGGCAGGCAGTGCCGGCTGCGCTTCTTGTGCGGTTGTGCGCGCAATGTTTCCCCTCCTGCATTCTTGCCAGCCCCGTCGTCGGCGTCAGGCTCGCTCTTTATGGAGGTGGGCACGGTCATCGGCGTTAGGTCCAGCTCCCCGCACCGCTTGACATCGAAGGAATCGGTTTTCGAAATCCCGGACAGAATAGTTTGGGGCGTGAGCAGCGGCTGGCTTGGGGTTACCGGAAGGTGGTCCCGGCGGCGCTTCTTGCGGGGCGGTGGGCGCGAAGTGCGAGCGGCAGCGGTGGTGCCGACGTCGGGCTCTTCCTTGACGGGGGTGAAAGCCGGTGGAGATGGCGACAGCGGCAGCCGCGCCATAGCATGAGGCGGAGGCTCACCGCGACGGCCGCAAGGTGAGCTGCGCGGGCGGAGGAGAGACGCGAGTGCGGCCGGGAGGAGCGGAGACGCTACCGCGAGACGCCCTGTTCGGAGGCCGCATGGCTTGGTGCAATTTGTGGCTCCAGCGCCGCACTCCGCGCGATAGCTTCTCGCGAGGAGCTGGGCCCCGTTCGGCACACCAGGTGCAGATGGAGGCAGCCGGGGGGCGCCGGAAACGACGGGGAGACGGCGGGTCGATGGCCAAGAGGGGAGAGAGGAGGCGGCGCGGCTGCGAGACAACCTGACGGGGTAGGGACGGCGGCGGCCGGCGCTAGGGTTATCTGGCTTCCAGAAAACGCTGGCTCCCGCTCCTAATCTAGTGTCAGGCCTGAACCTGCAGGTGTCGATGAGATTCAGTTATCCAACGACTGAGATGCCTCCACGCCTTACCGCTTCGTCGAGAGCCGTTGATTTCCTAAATGTACCGTTATACAGTAGTAGTTACTGTTACTTTTCACTTTGTCAATCACTTTCGCCTATATAACCAGCCGGGATGTGGCTGGCATGTGATCTGTCTTTTCTCTTACAGAATTCGCCTCGATGGCTTACGGGATACTTCAAAGTTAAATCAATAGCAAATACATCCAGATCTGAGATTTCCCCGCTCCCAAATTTCTTTGATTTGCTTGCTAAATTCGCATAGGTCTAGATCGGTCCTGACAAATGGTATCATGAGCCATAGTTCTTCGGCAGAAACACGCTCCGATGGGGAAAAAATTCCAGATCGGCGATTCCCACCCTTCTCGACGGCGGTAGGATTTTCCGGTGGCGTTGGTGGTGGGGAGCGGTTGGTTGGCACAGATTAGCCGAGCGGAAACGGTTGTTCGAGCACACTGCTCGAGCAGTAAAATTTCGTGTTCCAGCACTGATCCGTGTGCTAGGGAGGCGTGGATCGCAACGGCGGCATGATTCGAGGTTTGGGAAGGGTTCCTGGTGATCCAGAGGTAAAATTTTGTACCCACACCTCGAATCAAGGAGATGGGGCGAGCAAAGGCAATGATGATGCGGATCTGCAAGAGATGCTGGCAATTTGTGAAGATTTTGCAGTCTTAGAGAAGGATAGCATGGAGATGCAAGTTCAGGTGTCCAAGTTGCAAGACGAGGTGCAGTCCATTGGCTCTAAGCAAGGAGAAAATTGCAAAAACAGTGGGCACAGCGGAACAAGGAAACAGCTAGCAGCAGAAAAGGAGAAATCAAAGCAATTAGAAGACATGCGGCTACACAACTTACCACCTGTCAGGACTAGTAGACCAGCAGCTCCTCCTGGATTTCATAACCAGGGCAGGCAAGATGCAGCTAGTCAGATGGGAACTTCAATAACTGGCGGAAACAAAGAGTATACTCTTGCATTCAATCAAATATATCAGCAGAATAGAGATAGGCAGTTATGGCAAGGGTATTATAAAACATATGAACATGACATGCAAGCACAGTTCATGAAATCTATACTAGAGGACCCAAGTTGGATTTCCCTAGATTTTCTGGCATAGACCCTGTGGGGTGGATAAGGCAATGTAACAAATATTTTCAAATGTCTGGGGCACCTGAAGAATATAAAGTATCTCTAGCCCAAATGTACATTATTGATAAAGCAGATACTTGGTTGAGAAGGTCTGGTTTATTAAAGAAACAGTTTAACTGGAAGCATTTTGGAGCTGAAGTGGTGAAAAGGTTTTCTGAACAGGGTACTTATGATCTAACAGAGAAGTTTACCAGTCTGAAACAGCTCAACAGTATAGTAACAGCTTATACTAAGGAATTTGAGGATTTGATGGCAGAAGTACAAGAAGAAAATCCTGAGCTAGGAGAGTGTGGCACCCCGATCTGCTTGGAGCAGGGGGGCCTTCGCACGTCAGCCCAGGATAACACCTAACGCACGACAGGTCCATGATACAGCATTCCAGGTACAAGAATATTCATCAAATACATGTGTATAAGATTACATCATTGATGAATACAATTATGTGGCATAGCCCTAAGGCTATTTAAATGGTGGCGGAAGTCTATTTAACTGGCGACGGAAGTCTTGGTTTGGCAGCATATCGCTCTGGCTGAGCTCCATAACTCACAGGACTGACAAGATTACGGTCTAGCACGACGGAACAAGCGAATAACCTGGGCACGACCTACAAAACTGGCATGACACGCCATGTCAGTACATTGAATGTACTTGCAAGACAACCAAATACAAAGCAACCAAACGAGCAGATGACAAAGTAAGAACCAAGCATATGCAACAGTCTACTTTAGCACCACTACTAAGCATGGCATGATATTAACTAGAATCATAAATCATGAACAACATCATAGCATCTACTAGCATGGCAATAACAGGACATATCAAACTTACTTCTAACATAGCAACAACAAAACATAGCATATCCAAACGTGGCATGGCATCATGAAACTGTGCTAAAAATAAACTACCAGTTACCTCCCGTGAAGACAGATTGTACTAACCTTATGCAACAATCACTTACTCTGCCACGGCTCCTCGGAGCAAACTCATGACTTACCGAGACCTCGTCTCGGGGTCATATCAACACATCATCATGACTTCTCACGATTTTCTCATAGTCCAAGTCACCACATTGTTTATCACATAAGTTATTAGCAGGTTTATCCTCCATTTCGACCAAGACCCGATAGTGTGACCTACTACGAACTGTGCTGCTATCGATAGACTTAATATACACTCTGCAAAGGTAGCGCACTGTACCCACACCACATAATCCATGGCCTCGCACTCCCATTCGGGTGGACCAACGGCATTCCGACAAAGCTGTCCTACTGCCATGACACTCTCCCGGCCACTCCGACCAACTCCCATTTGGGCTAAGTCATGGGTGGCCCCGTGCCTACCAAAGGCACCTACGGCCACCGTCGTGGCAAAAACAGTCCCAAACAGGGACATGTGCACACAACTAAACTCGGGCTCACAAGGCTTATGTCCGCCTACCTGATCAGGGTAGCGCGCACCCATAACCTTTCCAAGTTGGAGGCACCTGCGAGAGGCATGACAACAGACCCAGCTAGGGCCTCCCATAAAGGCAAGTGTGGCTGCACTAGAGAAAGCTTGATTTGGTGGCATTATGACTCGATCCCATCGATGACGGAGGAGTTTTATTATGAAGTCATGTTATTAACTTCTCCACCATCATTAATAGTATGATCATATTAACAAAGATGCAACAATGAGCATGCAACATGCAAATGCATTAACAAATATCAAGTTCCTCAAGTGAACAGATAAATCCTATGAAACATGACAATACTGGGTACTAGCTTATCGATGGTGTAACAAAATCATCATAGCATAAATACTACTGGCATGAAACTAACCAAAACACATGTATGACATTATCAACAACAATATAACTAGCATGACAAATGCTATCATGAAAATCAAGCATGATGTGGCAAGCAGTACTAACATATAGCACAACTGAACTAACGGTAGATGAAATAGACAAAAACTACTGCAACTAATCACACACACGAGGTACCAGCAAAATAAACATGCAAGTTCGAGGCTCATGATAAGAGGTTGGCTTGCCTGGGGGTCGACAAATACTTCGGGAAGAAGTGTGAAACAATCGCGGAAAGAGTTGCCGGAAATAGTTCTCTCTCGAAGGGGGCTGTTTACGGGCAAGGGAAAATAGGCATTTTTAGAATGTGCAAACATAAATAAAATAGGCCCATCAAAAAGAGCTCAACGAATAGAGAATGTGAGCATTGGAATCACCTCAATCGGAGTCACAGTTGCAAAGTTGTGGCCGTTCACTTTTTAGGCAGAAAAGTGGCTTAAACAGTGAACGTTCGCAATTTAGCCGCTTCGGCCGGCTGGTTCAGTCAACGGCAGCCCGGGTCAGCGCTGAGGGGCTGACAAGCGGGGCCCACCATGACTTTTCTCTCCTCCTCCTGGTTGTCGCTTTATTGTATGAAATGCAATCGCCATGTAATTGCTTTACTTTATCACTAAGCGGTAGCGATAGTTGTAGAAGCAATAGTTGGCGAGACAACAACGATGCTACGATGGAGATCAAGGTGTCAAGCCGGTGACGATGGTGATCATGACAGTGCTTTGGAGATGGAGATCAAAGGCATAAGATGATGATGGCCATATCATATCACTTATTCTGATTGCATGTGATGTTTATCCTTTATGCATCTTATTTTGCTTAGTACGGCGGTAGCATTATAAGATGACCCCTCACTAAATTTCAAGGTACAAGTGTTCTCCCTGAGTATGCACCATTGCTATAGTTCGTGGTGCCGAGACACCACGTGATGATCGGGTGTGATAAGCTCTATGTTCACATACAACGGGTGCAAGCCAGTTTTGCACGTGAAGAATACTCAGGTTAAACTTGACGAGCCTAGCATATGCAGCTATGGCCTCGGAACACTGAGACCGAAAGGTCAAACGTGAATCATATAGTAGATATGATCAACATAGTGATGTCCACCATCGAAAACGACTCCATCTCACGTGATCATCGGACATGGTTTAGTTGATATGGATCACGTGATCATTTAGATGACTAGAGGGCCGGATGTCTATCTAAGTGGGAGTTCTTAAGTAATATGATTTAATTGGACTTTAATTTATCATGAACTTAGTCCTGATAGTATTTGCAAATTATGTTGTAGATTAATAGCTCGCGTTATAGCTCCCAGTTTATTTTTGATATGTTCCTAGAGAAAAATAAGTTGAAAGATGATAGAAGCAATGATGCGGACTGGATTCGTGATCTGAGGATTATCCTCATTGCTGCACAGAAGAATTATGTCCTTGATGCACCACTAGGTGACGGACCTTTTGCAGGAGCTGATGTAGACGTTATGGCAAGCTCGGTATGATGACTACTTGATAGTTTAGTGCACCATGCTTTACGTCTTAGAACCGGGACTTCAAAAATGTTTTGAACGACATGGAGCATATGAGATGTTCCAAGAGTTGAAATTGGTATTTCAGACTCATGCCCGTGTTAAGAGGTATGAGACCTTTGACAAGTATTTTGCCTACAAGATGGAGGAGAATAGCTCAACCAGTGAGCATGTGCTCAGAATGTCTGAGTACTACAATCGCTTGAATCAAGTGGGAGTTAATCTTTCAGATAAAATAGTGATTGACAGAGTTCTCTAGTCACTATCACCAAGTTACTGGAACTTCGTGATGAACTATAATATGCAAGGGATGACGAAAACAATTCTCGAGCTCTTCGTGATGCTGAAATCGGCGAAGGTAGAAATCAAGAAAAGCATCAAATGTTGATGGTTGACAAGACCACTAGTTTCAAGTAAAATGGCAAGGGAAAGAAAGGGAACTTCAAGAAGAATGGCAAGCAAGTTTCCACTCCCATGAAGAAGCCCAAAGCTAGACCCAAGCCTGAAACTGAGTGCTTCTACTGTAAAGGAAATGGTCATTGGAAGCGGAACTGCCCCAAATACTTGGCGAATAATAAGGATGGCAAAGTGGACAAAAGTATATATGATATACATGTGTACTTTACTAGTGTTCATAGTAGCCCTTGGGTATTTGATACCGGTTTAGTTGCTATGATTAGTAACTCAAAACAGGAGTTACAAAATGAACAAAGACTAGTTGAGGTTGAGGTGACGATGTGTGTTGGAAATGATTCCAAGGTTGATAAGATCACCTTCGCATACTCCCTCTACCTTCGAGATTAGTATTGGAACTAAATAAATGTTATTTGGTGTTTGCGTTGAGCATAAATATGATTGGATCATGTTTATTGAGATACCGTTATTCATTTAAAGTTAGAGAATAATTGTTGTTATGTTTACATGAATAAAACCTTCTATGGTCTTACATCCAATGTAAATGGTTTACTGAATCTCGATCACAGTGATACACACAATATTGATGCCAAAAGATGCAAAGTTAATAATGATAGTGCAACTTATTTGTGGCACTGCCGTTTAGGTCATATTGGTGTAAAGCGCATGAAGAAACTCCATGCTGATGGGCTTTTGGAATCACTTGATTATGAATCACTTGATGCTTGCGAACCATGCCTCATGGACAAGATGACTAAAACTCCATTCTCCGGAACAATGGAGCGAGCCACTGACTTATTGGAAATAATACATACTGACGTAAGCGGTCCGATGAGTGTTGAGGCTCGTGGCGGGTATCATTATTTTCTGACCATCACAGATGATTTGAGGAGATATAGATATATCTACTTAATGAAACACAAGTCTGAAACATTTGAAAAGTTCAAAAAAATCAAAGTGAACTTGAGAATCATCGTAACAAGAAAATAAAGTTTCTACAATCTGATCGGGGAGGCGAATATTTGAGTTACGAGTTTGGCCTTCATTTAAAACAATGTGGAATAGTTTCACAACTCACACCACCTGGAACACCACAGCGTAATGGTGTGTCCGAATGTCGTAACCGTACTTTATTAGATATGGTGCGATCTATGATGTCTCTTACCGATTTACCACTATCGTTTTGGGTTATGCATTAGAGACAGCTGCATTCACGTTAAATAGGGAACCATCTAAATCCGTTGAGACGACACCGTATGAACTGTGGTTTGGCAAGAAACCTAAGCTGTCGTTTCTTAAAGTTTGGGGCTCCGATGCTTATGTGAAAAAACTTCAACCTGATAAGCTCGAACCCAAATCGGAGAAATGCGTCTTCATAGGATACCCAAACGAAATTGTTGGGCACACCTTCTATCACAGTTACAAAGGCAAGATATTTGTTGCTAAGAATGGATCCTTTATAGAGAAGGAGTTTCTCTCGAAAGAAGTGAGTGGGAGGAAAGTAGAACTTGATGAGGTAATTGTACCTTCTCCCGAATTGGAAAGTAGTTCATCACAGAAATCAGTTCCAATGATTCCTACACCAATTAGTGAGGAAGCTAATGATGATGATCATGAAACTTTAGATCAAGTTACCACTGAACCTCGTAGGTCAACCAGAGTATGATCCGCACCAGAGTGGTACGGTAATCCTGTTCTGGAGGTCATGCTACTTGACCATGACGAACCTACAAACTATGAGGAAGCGATGATGAGCCGAGATTCCACGAAATGGCTTGAAGCCATGAAATCTGAGATGGGATCCATGTATGAGAACAAAGTGTGGACTTTGGTTGACTTGCCCAATGATCGGCAAGCCATAGAGAATAAATGGATCTTCAAGAGGAAGACGGACGCTGATAGTAGTGTTACTATCTACAAAGCTCGACTTGTCGATTTTTTTTGACAAGTTCAAGGTGTTGACTACGATGAGATTTTCTCACTCATAGCGATGCTTAAGTCTGTCTGAATCATGTTAGCAATTGCCACATTTTATGAAATCTGGCAAATGGATGTCAAAACTGCATTCCTTAATGGATTTCTTAAAGAAGAGTTGTATATGATGCAACCAGAAGGTTTTGTCGATCCTAAAGGTGCTAACAAAGTGTGCAAACTCCAGCGATCCATCTATGGACTGGTGCAAGCATCTCGGAGTTGGAATATACGCTTTGATAAAGTGATCAAAGCATATGGTTTTATATAGACTTATTGTGAAGCATGTATTTACAAGAAAGTGAGTGGGAGCACTACAGCCTTTCTGATAAGTATATGTGAATGACATATTGTTGATTGGGAAATGATGTAGAATTTTCTGGAAAGCATAAAGGAGTGTTTGAAAGGAGTTTTTCAAAGAAAGGCCTCGGTGAAGCTGCTTACATATTGAGCATCAAGATCTACAGAGATAGATCAAGACGTTTGATAATTTTTTTTCAATGAGTACATACCTTGACAAGATTTTGAAGTAGTTCAAAATGGAACAGTTGAAGAAGGAGTTCTTGACTGTGTTGCAAGGTGTGAAGTTGAGTAAAGACTCAAAACCCGACCATGACAGAAAATAGAAAGAGAATGAAAAGTCATTCCCTATGCCTCAGTCATAGGTTCTACAAAAAGTATGCTATGCTGTGTACTAGACCTATTGTGTACCTCACCATGAGTTTGGCAAGAGGGTACAATAGTGATCCAGGAGTGGATCACTGGACAACGGTCAAAGTTATCCTTAGTGGAATAAGGATATGTTTCTCGATTATGGAGGTGACAAAAAGTTCGTCGTAAAGGGTTATGAGGGAGTCCTGGATTAGGGGGTCTCCAGACAGCCGGACTATATCCTTCGGCCAGACTGTTGGACTATGAAGATACAAGATTGAAGACTTCGTCCCATGTCCGGATGGGACTCTCCTTGGCGTGGAAGGAAAGCTAGGCAATACGGATATGTAGATATCCTCCCTTGTAACCGACTTTGTGTAACCCTAGCCCCCTCCAGTGTCTATATAAACCGGAGGGTTTAGTCCGTAGGACAACATACAATCATACCATAGGCTAGCTTCTAGGGTTTAGCCTCTACGATCTCGTGGTAGATCAACTCTTGTAATACTCATATCATCAAGAACAATCAAGCGGGACGAGGGTATTACCTCCTTTAAGAGGGCCCGAACCTGGGTAAACATCGTGTCCCTTATCTCCCGTTACCATCCGCCTTAGACGCACAGTTCGGGACCCCCTACCCGAGATCCGTCGGTTTTGACACCGACATTGGTGCTTTCATTGAGAGTTCCACTGTGTCGTCACAATAAGGCTTGATGGCTCCTTCGATCATCGGTAGCGATGCGGTCCAGGGTGAGGTTTTCCTCCCCGGACAGATCTTTGTATTCGGCGGCTTCACACTGCAGGCCAACTCGCTTGGCCATCTGGAGCAGATCGAGAGCTACGCCCCTGGCCATCAGGTCAGATTCGGAAACTTAAACTACACTGCCGACGTCCGTGGAGACTTGATCTTCGACGGATTCGAGCCCGTGTCAGGTGCGCTGCACAGTCACGACGAGCACGACATAACTCTACCGTCGGACAGTGTTCGGGAGATCGCATCTGCAACTACTCCGGCCGTCAATCCAGAGCAAATCACGCCATTTGAGAGTGGAGGGATAGACCCCGCTATGGAGACCGCACTCTCAGTGGCGATGGAGCCGGATACTGACTTCACCCCTTACGAGAGCCGTGTCACCGAACCACTGGATTCACCTCCGGCCACAGACTCCGAGCCGCTTACATCCGTGCCCGTCGAATCCGACTGGGTGCCGATCATGGAGTTCACCTCCGCAGATATCTTTCAGCACTCGCCCTTCGGCGATGTGCTAAATTCATTGAGGTCCCTCTCCCTGTCAGGAGAACCTTAACCAAACTATGTCCGGCTAGAATGGGATGCAGACGATGAAGAAATTCTCTGCCCACCCACCACCCACTTAGTAGCCACTGTCGACGATTTAACCGACATGCTCGACTTCGACTCCAAAGACATCGACGGTATGGATGACGATGCAGGAGACGAGCAGGAACCACCGCCCACAGGACGCTGGACCGCTACCTCATCATACGACATATATATGGTGGACACCCCTAAAGAAGGCAATGGCGACGAGACAGCGGAGGATGACCCCTCCAAGAAGCAACCCAAGCGCCAACGTCAGCGGCGCCGCTCTAAGTCCCGCCACAGCAAAAGTAGTGATACCGGCACAGGAGATCATAACACTCCGGATAGTGCCGAAGAAAACCACAATCCCCTCCAGCACGATGTAGAGCCGGAGGATGAACAAGCCAGCCCTCCAGAGCAGGCAACAAATGGAGAACTAGAGGAGGACAATTGCATGCCTCTCTCTGAAGACGAGGCGAGCCTCGGCGATGAAGAATTTATCATGCCTGATGACCCCGTCGAATAGGAGTGCTTCAAGCGCCGGCTTATGGCCACAACAAATAGCCTAAAGAAAAAGCAACAACAGCTTCAAGCTGATGAAGACTTGCTAGCAGACAGATGGACCGAAGTCCTTGCGGCCGAGGAATACGAACTCGAGCTCCCCTCCAAGAGTTACCCAAAACGCAGGTTGCTACCTCACCTCGAGGAGGAAGCATTGAAACCCCACGCACCAGTGTACGATGCGGCTGACCGGCCACTACGTGGCCGAGCCAAAGAGGCGTTTCAGCCTAAAGTTCGGCTTGCACCCCGCCGCCACTCAATCCAAAATACCAAGGCTGGGGGCAACACATGGGACCTGCGAGACGTATTGGACAGTAAGGCAAAACTTGCAAGGTCAATATACGGGTCACGGGCACGCGCGCCAACACGGGACGATGATCGTCGCGCCGGACACACCAAAAGCAAATCCGGCCGGGCCGAATACAGCAGACAAGACTCATATGAACTGCATCGGGATATAGCCCGGCACAGAGGCACCGCACACCCCCTATGCTTCACTAATGAAGTTATGGATCACGAATTCCCGAAGGGTTTCAAACCCGTAAATATCGAATCATATGATGGTACAACAGATCCCGCTGTATGGATTGAGGATTTCCTCCTTCACATCCACATGTCTCGCGGTGATGATCTACACACCATCAAGTACCTCCCACTAAAACTCAAAGGACCAGCTCGGCATTGGCTGAACAGCTTGCCAGCAGACTCCGTCGGCAGTTGGGAGGATCTAGAAGACGCATTCCTTGACAACTTTCAAGGCACTTATGTGCGACCACCGGATGCTGATGACTTGAGCCATATAACTCAGTAGCCAGGGGAATCAGCCAGACAATTCTGGACTTGGTTCCTGACTAAGAAAAACCAAATTGTCGACTGTCCGGATGCAGAGGCCCTCGCGGTATTCAAGCACAACATCCGTGACGAGTGGCTTGCCCGCCACCTTGGCCAGGAGAAGCCGAAGTCTATGGCAGCCCTCACGACACTAATGACCCGCTTTTGCGCGGGCGTGGATAGCTGGCTGGCTCGCAGCAATAACACATCAAGGAATCCGGGCACTTCGTATACCAAAGATGCCAACGGCAGACAACATCGTAATAGACCAAAGCACTGCAATAACGGCAATAACACCGAGGATACGGCAGTCAATGCCAGATTCAGAGGCTCTAGATCCGGTCAGTGGAAAAAGCCATTTAAAAGAAGTACTCCGGCTCCATCCAGTTTGGATCGTATACTGGATCGCTCGTGTCAAATCCACGGCACCCCCGACAAGCCAGCCAATCACACCAACAGAGAATGCTGGGTGTTCAAGCAGGCCGGCAAGTTAAATGCCGAAAACAAGGACAAGGGGCTGCATAGTGATGACGAGGAGGAGCCCCGGCTGCCGAACACGGGAGGACAGAAGGGGTTCCCCCCACAAGTGAAGACGGTGAACATGATATACGCAACCCACATTCCCAAGAGGGAGCGGAAGCGTGCACTAAGGGACGTCTATGCGATGGAGCTCGTCGCCCCAAAGTTCAACCCATGGTCTACTTGCCCGATCACCTTTGATCGCAGGGATCACCCCACTAGTATCCGTCATGGCGGATCCACCGCACTGGTCCTAGACCCCATCATCGACGGATTTCATCTCACTCGAGTCCTTATGGACGGCGGTAGCAGCCTGAACCTGCTCTATCAGGATACAATGCGAAAAATGGGTATCGATCCCTTGAGGATCAAACCCACCAAAACCACCTTTAAGGGCATCATCCCAGGTGTAGAGGCCCATTGCACAAGCTCAATCACACTGGAAGTAGTCTTCGGATCACCGGACAACTTTCGAAGCGAGGAGTTAATCTTCGACATCGTCCCGTTTCGCAGTGGCTATCATGCACTACTCGGACGAACTGCATTTGCAAAATTCAACGTAGTACCGCATTACGCATACCTCAAGCTCAAGATGCCAGGACCTCGGGGGGTCATAACAGTGAATGGAAACACAGAACGCTCGCTCCGCACGGAAGAGCACACTGTAGCCCTCGCAGCAGAAGCACAAAGCAGCCTTTCAAGGCAAACCACTAATTCGGCGATACAGCCCTTGAACACCTTCAAGCGTGTCCGGAGTAAACTGCAACAGGATCGCCTGGCATGTTCAGAGCTCGCCTAGCAATTCGGCCCCCATCCCAGTCCCAGTCAAGCGATAAAATCCGTGCCGCGCGTACATAATTACGCATTGAAAATACCATGGACATAGGCGGGGGCACGATCAGGGCACGTCCCGCAATGTGGCTTACCCGCCCTAGGGGATGTATATCTTTATCATTTCTTTTCTCTTTCAGGGCCTAACTCTCTGGAAGCCCTTTCCGGCAGTATGATTGCCGGACACATTACGGGAAGGAACAACCAAGGCGGCAAGAAGCTAAGATGTACACAGGAACCCCCAGGTGGTCTCTAATAATAATACCCGCCTTCTACTATCCATACGCAGCTTACCCTTGGATAGGACATTTCGAATAGTCCCACTTTCTGCTTATTGCACTACCTGTACCAGTACGCTTCGACGTATTATTTAAATAACAATGCATAGCATTAGTCTATTATTGCATTTTTCATTCTTTTTTTCCTTTATGTCAATTTACGACAATCCGCACCCGTAAATTCGGGCACGGTCAGTATGCCAGGGGCTTTCATTTACCCCATAATACGACGCGAGAAGTCCGAACACTTTCGACAGTGCGGCACCCCGAACTTATAACATTATATGCATCAGCTCCGAATCATGTCTTGGGGTCAATAGTTGGGTTTGCCCGGCTCCCATGCTTTGGTACCTTACGTTCCGCTATATCGGCTAAGGTAGCGGTGGGAGAACTACTGCGATTGTGTCCCAGTTCTTCCGGACGAGCACCTCAGTAGAGAAAGCCAAAAACTGACTGTCATGATAAGGCAAGAGACTGGTCGATGTTCGAGAGGTCTCAAGTCCTTAAAGACTTTTTCCGCTTCGGGCGAGGAGTCGGCCTTGTCCGGCTTAGGCGTGTATAGCGCCCCAAATTTGGCCTTCCGAATACCAGGGGCTTCGCCAAAATTTAAAATTGTAGACTTCTATGGCTAAGTGAGAGTGATAAAGCATTATAGTCCGATTGCCTGGTTCGTTACACTGAACACCTCCCTTGAAGGACCCAAAATTGGGGTAAAGAGTGCTCAGGTTTATCCCGAACACCCCAGTACTAGTTACATGGGGGCACAAGCCGATGACTGGCCAACTCTTAGATTTTATAAACGGCCGCACAGAAGGTAATATTTTAAATTAAAAAAGCGTCGCATGGCGCAAATGAACTCGTTTCATATTACATGATCACATGAGCATGTTCATTCAAAAATTACATCCTTGGCACACTCATCCGCCACAAGGCGGGAACCCTTCAGGACACTCTCATAGTACATCTCGGGGCAGCGATGCTCCTTGCCCTCCGGCGGCCCCTCCTTCACCAGCTTCACGGCGTCCAGCTTTGCCCAGTGCACCTTCGCCCGGGCAAAAGCCCTGCGCGCACCCTCGATGCAGACGGACCACTTTATGACTTCAAGCCGTGGGCAGGCGTCGACAAGCCGCCTTACCAGACCGAAGTAGCTGCCGGACAGGGGCTCGCCAGGCCACATCCGAACTATAAGGTCCCTCATGGCTTGTTCGACCGCCTTGTGAAGCTCGACCAACTGCTTCAGCTGGTCGCTCAAGGGCATGGGGTGTTCGGTCCGAGTATACTGAGACCAGAACAACTTCTCCGTCGAGCTCCCCTTCTCAGCTCGGTAAAACTCCGCGGCCACCAGTACACTGCAGGGAAGATCTGCAAACGCTCTTGGAGAGCTCCGAACTCGGGTAAGAAAAAGGAAAGTCTCCTTCATGTGCTTGCTTTTCATAATGAATGCCTTACCTGCTGCTATCTTCTTCACCGCATCAATATCCTGGAGGGCCTTGTGGGCTTCAGCCTTGGCGCTCCGGGCGCTTTCAAGCGCCTGCGCGAGCTCGGACTCTCGCGTCTTAGAGTCAAGCTCCAAGGACTCGTGTTTTTTGGCGAGAGCCTCGAGCTCTTACCGCACCTCGCCTACTCGGGCTTCTTTCTTCTCCCGTTCAATGTGCTCCTTGGCCGCTTTGTCTTCGGCCTCGGACAACGCCTTCCTCAGGGTTGCCACTTCGGTCGTGGCCCTGGCAAATCCATGATGATCCTATTACTTTACACCCGAACTTTCTTTTTAAATATATAGACAGGGTATTGCTTACCTTTGCTCTCCTCGAGCTGCCTCTTGGTAAGGCCGAGCTCATCCTCGGACCGCTCCAGGTCCTGCTTCAGCGCAGAGACCTCCGCAGTACATGCGGCAGCGGCCAGCAGTGAAGCCTGCACATATACATAGACATTTTTATGATTAGACTCCTGAGTTATCATTTGATCCTCTATCCGGCCTTTCTTTCCGAATGCCGAACAGAGCATCAGGGGCTAGTATCCATGTGGGCATATTTTCCTATATCTTCATTGCTTACCTCAAAGCCTGTTAGGAGGCTGGCGTAAGCTTCAGTCAGTCCGTTTTTGGCGGACTGAACTTTCTCGATCACCGCACTCATGATAGTACGGTGCTCTTCGTCGATGGAAGCGCCGCGAAGCGCTTCCAGCAAGTTATCCGGTGCCTCTGGATAGACAGAGGACATCAGCACGGGTGGCTTGCCCCCCTTAACGGGGGGTCGCCCACCGGATTCCGGAATCACCAAAGATTCCGGTGTAGTGTTCGGCTGGGGGCCGAACCTGGAGCCCATGGGAGTCTGGCTCCCTTTGCGCCCAGGGTCCGAAAGGTCGCCTCGAGGCGCCCCCAGGACTGCCTCCCCTTGGCCCGGTGTCTGTTGAGACAAAACCTCGACGTCATCCGCAGGGCAAGGAGTGGAGGCGGTCGGAAGAGAACCGCTATTCATATCCGACGAGTCCAACGAACCGCTCGACGAAGTTACGTCGAGATGAGCTCAGGACGGACTGCATAATCATGTTCGGCATGAGAAGAAGCAGTGCAGTAAAATATACAACAAATTACTATGGTGTCCGGATACTTACGACTTCGCCAGGGGCTTGACCCTGGGTAGCCACTCGTCGCCGCTGTAGGCGGCCGTCGTGGAGTAGTCCGGAGGGAGGGTCTTGCCCTTCTTGTACCCTTCGGCCTCCCCGGTTGGGTCGGCCTTCCTTTTCTTGTCTCCCTCGGCTGGGGGGGAGAACTTTCCTCTTCCTCCTCCTCGTTTTCGTGGGAGGAGGGCGTGTCAGAGTTGTCGGATGATGAGTCTGATACAACCTTGCACCGGAGACCCTTTCGGGTCCCCGCGGCCTTCTTCTTGGCCTTCTTCACCGGCACCTCGTAAGGTGCCAGAACCAGCATCTCCGTCAGGAGAGCATCTGCAGGATCTTTCGGCAGGGGGGCGGGGCAATCGATCTGCTCCGCTGTCTTCACCCAGTCCTATTAAAGGCATGGAAGGCTTAGATCCCGCACATGATTAAACTGGGGCAAATAGACACCTTGTGAAATATAAAAAATTACCAGATTGGCGTGGCGCTTTGCGCTGAGTCCGCAGTCCTTGGTGAGGGAAGGAGGTATCTCGACGCCCTTAAACAACACCCTCCAGATGTCCTCGTGCATCGTGCCATAGAGATCTTGCAGCGTCTGGTGCTTGGCCGAGTCGAACTCCCACAAGTTGAATACCCGTTGTTGACACGGGAGAATCCGGCGGAAGAGCATGACCTAGACTATGCCGACGAGCTTAATTTTCTTGCTCATCATGTTCTTGATGCAAGTCTGGAGTCCGGTCAGCTCTACCGAGGAACCCCAGGACAGACCCTTCTCTTTCCAGGAGGTGAGCCGTGTGGGGATTCTGAATCAGAATTCGGGGGCCGCCACCCAGTTGGTGTCGCGCGGCTCGGTGATGTAGAACCACCCCGATTGCCACCCCTTTATGGTCTCCACATAGGAGCCTTCAAGCCAGGTGACATTAGGCATCTTGCCTACCATGGCGCCTCCGCACTCCGCTTGCTATCCGACCACCACCTTCGATTTGACATTGAAGGTCCTCAGCCACATGCCAAAATGGGGCTTGATGCGGAGGAAGGCCTCGCACACGACGATAAACACCGAGATGTTGAGGATGAAATTGGGAGCCAGATCATGAAAATCCAGCCCGTAGTAGAACATGAGCCCGCGGACAAACGGGTGGAGGGGAAATCCCAGTCCGCGGACAAAATGGGTAAGAAAAACTACCCTCTCATGGGGTTCGGGCGTTGGGATGATCTGCCCCGCATCTGGCAGCCGGTGTGCGATATCCGTGGCCAGATATCCGGCTTCCCGTAACTTTTTGATGTTCTCCTCCGTGACGAAGGAGACCATCCACTTGCCTCCTGCTCCGGACATGCTTGGAGTGGTTTGAGAAGAAGAACGCGAGCTTGGGTGCTAGAGCTCGAGTGTGCAGGAATGGGTAAGCAAGGAGGAAGAAGGCGTGGGGGAAAAGAGTAAATCCTTGTCCCTTTATATGGGCAAAAGAGGCGATGCGTCTCCCCACTTGCCTGGTAAAACCGCTTATTCCCTAGGCTCCGTAATTGATGGCACGATTGAGTTACCCACGTCCGTATTGATGAGAGTCCCGTAATAAGGGGGACACGATCTCTGCTTTGACAAGATGTGTCGAGAAAACCGCCCCATGTTATGTGCGGTGCTGGTTGAGAAAAACGGTTTGAATAATGATCGAGCCGTGACATGACGTCGTGCTGTCAGAACGCGTCAGCAGATTAGATTTTTGGAAATATTATTCTCTCTGCGGTAGTATGTGGAACTTGTTTTGCAGAGCCGGACACTATTCTGGTGTTCAAAATCTTTTATGGAGTATTCGGAGGAAGAACCGCCTTGCAATGCCGAAGACAATAATGCGCGCCGGACTCATCATCATTGAAGCCTGGTTCAGGGGCTACTGAGGGAGTCCTGGATTAGGGGGTCTTCGGACGACTATATCCTTTGGCCGGACTGTTGGACTATGAAGATACAAGATTGAATACTTCGTCCCGTGTCCGGATGGGACTCTCCTTGGCGTGGAAGGCAAGCTAGGCAATACGGATATGTGGATCTCCTCCCTTGTAACCGACTCTATGTAACCCTAGCCCCCTCCGGTGTCTATATAAACCGGAGGGTTTAGTTCGTAGGACAACATACAATCATACCATAGGCTAGCTTCTAGGGTTTAGCCTCTACTATCTCATGGTAGATCAACTCTTGTAATACTCATATCATCAAGAACAATCAAGCAGGACGTAGGGTATTACCTGCTTCAAGAGGGCCCGAACCTGGGTAAACATCGTGTCCCTTGTCTCCTGTTACCATCCGCCTTAGACGCACAGTTCGGGACCCCCTACACGAGATCCGCCGGTTTTGACACCGACAGGTTACATCGATGCAAGCTTTGACACTGATCCGGATGACTCTAAGTCTCAATCTGGATACATATTGAAAGTGGGAGCTATTAGCTAGAGTGGCTCCATGCAGAGCATTGTATACATAAAAATTTGCAAAATACATATGGATCTGAATGTGGCAGACCCGTTGACTAAACTTCTCTCACAAGCAAAACATGATCACACCTTAGTACACTTTGGGTGTTAATCACATGGCGATGTGAACTAGATTATTGACTCTAGTAAACCCTTTGGGTGTTGGTCACTTGGAGATGTGAACTATAGAGTGTTAAATCACATGACGATGTGAACTATTGGTGTTAAATCACATGGCGATGTGAACTAGATTATTGACTCTAGTGCAAGTGGGAGACTGAAGGAAATATGCCCTAGAGGCAATAATAAAGATGTTATTTATATTTCCTTATATCATGATAAATGTTTATTATTCATGCTAGAATTGTATTAACCGGAAACTTGATACATGTGTGAATACATAGACAAAACAAAGTGTGTAGTATGCCTCTACTTGACTAGCTCGTTAATCAAAGATGGTTAAGTTTTCTGACCATAGACATGTGTTGTCATTTGATGAATGGGATCACATCATTAGGAGAATGATGTGATGGATAAGACCTGTCGTGGAATCATCACGGCAGATGTCCTAGTGTGAGGATTTAGTCGTGAGGCCAATGCATCTATGTGGTAGCTTGAGAGGGGTTGAACGGGGCGAGAGACGCGAGGCTTTTGCCCAGGTTCGGCCCCTCATAGTGGAGGTAAAAGCCTACATCCTGCTTCATTGATATTGATGATGATGATCACGATTACAAGGGTGCTCTTTCTCGAGAGCTATTGACTTGTCTGTCTAAACCTAACTTGTGAAATTTGTCCCTCTTGGGGAGCCCTGCCCCTCCTTATATATGTTGAAGGGGCGGCTTACATGACTAGTCCTATTAGGATTAGGATTACTCTATTACAAGTGGAGTCCTAGTCTTGCTTCCTTTGTAAGGGAATATTCCTTATGCTTTCCTATTAAACCGTCCCACCATCATACGAACCGGCATACTGGGCCTTGGGCCTTGTCATCCGTCTGACCCGCTCACCAGTTTACTAATGAGTCGCCAAGATCAGGCGGGTCACCAGTGAGTCGCCAAGATCCATCCGAGTCATACATCCAGCCGGGTTACACCGTGGGGTATATCCCCGACAAGACCCATCTGTTAGCTTAGCATAATGATCATTAAGTTTTATTGCTATTGCTTTATTCATGACTTATATATATTCCTCTGACTACGAGATTATGCAACTCCTGAATACCGGAGGAACACCTTGTGTGCTATCAAACATCACAACGTAATTGGGTGATTATAAAGATGCTCTACAGGTGTCTCCGAAGGTGTTTGTTGGGTTGGCATAGATCAAGATTAGGATTTGTCACTCCGAGTATCAGAGAGGTATATCTGGGCCCTCTCGACAATGCACATCACTATAAGCCTTGAAAGCAATGTGACTAAAGAGTTAGTTACGGAATGATGCATTAGAGAAAGAGTAAAGAGACTTGCTGGTAACGATATTGAACTAGGTATGATGATACCAATGGTCGAATCTCGGGCAAGTAACATACCGATGACAAAGGGAATAACGTATGTTGTTATTGCAGTTTGACCGATAAAGATCTTCGTAGAATATGTAGGAACCAATATGAGCATCCAGGTTCCGCTATTGGTTATTGACCGGAGATGTGCCTCGGTCATGTCTACATAGTTCTCAAACTTGTAGGGTCCGCACGCTTAACGTTCGATGACGATTTATATTATGAGTTATGAGATTTGATGACCGAAGTTTGTTCAGAGTCCCGGATGAGATCGCGGACATGACAAGGAGTCTCAAAATGGTTGAGAGGTAAAGATCGATATATTGGAAGGCTATATTCGGACATCGGAATGGTTCCGAGTGATTCAGGTATTTTTCGGAGTACTGGAGAGTTATGGGAATTCCCCGGGAGAGTAATGGGCCTTAATGGGCTTTAGGGGAAAGGAGAGAAGGGCCTTAAGGGGTGGCCGTGCCCCCCCATGGGCTGGTTCTAATTGGACTAGGAGGGGGCGGCGCCCCCCTCCTTCCTTCTCCCCTCTCCCCCCTTCCCTCCTCCTAGTTGGAATAGGAAGGGGGGGGGGCGAATCCTACCTGGACCGGGAGTCCAAGTAGGACTCCCCCTTGGCGCGCCCCCTCTAGGGCCAACCTCCTCTTCCCCCTCCTTTATATACGTGGGAGGGGGCATCCAAAAGTCACACCAAGTCTTCTCTTAGCCGTGTGCGGTGCCCCCCTCCACAGTTACACACCTCGGTCATATCATCGTAGTGCTTAGGTGAAGCCCTGCACCGGTAACTTCATCATCACTGTCGCCATGCCATCATGCTGACGAAACTCTCCCTCGTCCTCAACCAGATCAAGAGCTCGAGGGACGTCATCGAGCTGAACGTGTGCTGAACACGGAGGTGCCGTATGTTCGGTACTTGGATTGGTTGGATCGTGAAGATGTTCAACTACATCAACTGCGTTACTAAACGCTTCCGCTTTCGGTCTATGAGGGTACATGGACACACTCTCCCGTCTCGTTGCTATGCATCTCCTAGATAGATCTTGCATGTTCGTAGGATTTTTTTTTGAAATACTGCATTCCCCAACAGTGGCATCCGAGCCAGGTCTATGCGTAGATGTTATATGCACGAGTAGAACACAATGAGTTGTGGGCTGCTACGTCTTGGGCTTGCGTTGGTTTTCCCCGAAGAGGAAGGGATGATGCAGCAGAGTAGCGTAAGTATTTCCCTCAGTTTTTGAGAACCAAGGTATCAATCCAGTAGGAGCCCACGCTCAAGTCCCTCGTACCTGCACAAAGCGATAGCTACTCGCAACCAACGCGATTAGGGGTTGTCAAGCCCTTCACGGTCACTTACGAGAGTGAGATCTGATAGATAGAATATTTTTGGTATTTTTGATATAAATATGCAAAGTAAAAAGTAAAAGCAAAGTAAATAGCAAAACAATATAAAAGTGATGAAGATTGATATGATGAGAATAGACCCGGGGGCCATAGGTTTCACTAGTGGCTTCTCTCAAGAGCATAAGTATTCTACGGTGGGTGAACAAATTACTGTTGAGCAATTGATAGAATTGAGCATAATTATGAGAATATCTAGGCATGATCATGTATATAGGCATCACGTCCGTGACAAGTAGATCGAAACGATTCTGTATCTACTACTATTACTCCACTCATCGACCGCTATCCAGCATGCATCTATAGTATTAAGTTAAAAATAGAGTAACGCCTTAAGCAAGATGACATGATGTAGAGAAACCCCATCTTGTTATCCTCGATGGAAACGATACAATACGTGCCTTGCTGCCCCTTCTGTCACTGGGTAAGGACACCACAAGATCGAACCCAAAGCTAAGCACTTCTCCATGGCAAGAACTCCCAATCTAGTTGGCAAAACCAAACGGATAATTCAAAGAGACTTGCAAAGATAACCAATCATGCACAAAAGAATTCAGAGAAGATTCAAAT
Organism: Triticum aestivum; assembly: GCF_018294505.1. Lineage (NCBI taxonomy): Eukaryota > Viridiplantae > Streptophyta > Magnoliopsida > Poales > Poaceae > Triticum > Triticum aestivum. The sequence goes on along the minus strand of NC_057812.1, from coordinate 160,733,213 downwards.
ATTATTCATAGATAGACTTGATCATAAACCCACAATTCATCAGTCTCAACAAACACACCGCAAAAAGAAGATTACATCGAATAGATCTCCACAAGAGAGGGGGAGAACTTTGTATTGAGATTCAAAGAGAGAGAAGAAGCCGTCCAACTACTAACTATGGACCCGAAGGTCTGAGGTAAACTACTCACACTTCATGGGAGAGGCTATGATGATGTAGAAGCCCTCCGTGATGACGGCCCTCTTCCGGTGGAGCTCCGGAATAGGCCCCAAGATGGGATCTCGTGGATACAGAAAGTTGCGGTGGTGGAATTAGATTTTTGGCTCCTGTTCTGATCATTTGGGGGTACGTGGGTATATATAGGAGGAAGGAGTACGTCGATGGAGCACCGAGGGGCCCACAAGGCAGGGGGGCTCACCCTAGGGGGGGGGGGCGCCCCCCACCCTCATGAACACCTCTTTGCTTCCTTGCAGTAGGGTCCAAGTCTCCTGGATCACGTTCGGTGAGAAAATCACGTTCCCGAAGATTTTATTCCGTTTGGACTCTGTTTGATATTTCGTTTATCTGAAACACTGGAATAGGCAAAAAACAGCAATTCCGGGCTGGGCCTCCGGTTAATAGGTTAGTCCCAAAAATAATATAAAAGTGGAAAATAAAGCCCAATATAGTCCAAAACAGTAGATAATATAGCATGGAGCAATCAAAAATTACAGATACGTTGGAGACGTATCAGGCATCCCCAAGCTTAATTCCTGCTCGTCCTCGAGTAGGTAAATGATAAAAAGAGAATTTTTGATGCGGAGTGCTACTTGGCATAATTTCAATGTAAATCTTATTAATTGTGGTATGAATATTCAGATTAGAAAGATTCAAGACAAAAGTTTATATTGACATAGAAAATAATAATACTTCAAGCATACTAACAAAGCAATTATGTCTTCTCAAAATAACATGGCCAAAGAAAGTTATCCCTACAAAATCATATAGTCTGGCTATGCTCCATCTTCCCCACACAAAGTATTTAAATCATACACAACCCCGATGACAAGCCAAGCAATTGTTTCATACTCTAACTTTTTCAAAACTTTTTCAATCTTCACACAATACATGAGCGTGAGCCATGGATATAGCACTATAGGTGGAATAGAATGGTGGTTGTGGAGAAGACAAAAAAGGAGAAGATAGTCTCACATCAACTAGGGTATCAACGGGCTATGGAGATGCCCATCAATAGATATCAATGTGAGTGAGTAGGGATTGCCACGCAACGGATGCACTAGAGCTATAAGTATATGAAAGCTCAAAAAGAAACTAAGTGGGTGTGCATCCAACTTGCTTGCTCATGAAGACCTAGGGCAATTTGAGGAAGCCCATCATTGAAATATACAAGCCAAGTTCTATAATGTAAAATTCCCACTAGTATATGAAAGTGATAACATGAGAGACTCTCTACTATGAAGATCATGGTGCTACTTTGAAGCACAAGTGTGGTAAAAGGATAGTAGCATTGTCCCTTCTCTCTTTTTCTCTCATTTTTAATTTTTTATTTGGGCTGAGGGAGTCCTGGATTAGGGGGTCTCCGGACAGCCGGACTATCTCTATTGGCCGGGCTGTTAGACTATGAAGATACAAGATTGAAGACTTCGTCTTGTGTCCGGATGGGACTCTACTTGGCGTGGAAGGCAAGCTAGGCAATACGGATATGGATATCTCCTCCTTTGTAACCGACCTTGTGTAACCCTAACCCTCTCCGGTGTCTATATAAACCGAAGGGTTTTAGTCCGTAGGACAACAACCACAACATACAATCAGACCATAGGCTAGCTTCTAGGGTTTAGCCTCTCCGATCTCGTGGTAGATCTACTCTTGTACTACCCATATCATCAATATTAATCAAGCAGGACGTAGGGTTTTACCTCCATCAAGAGGGCCCGAACCTGGGTAAAACATCGTGTCCCCTGCCTCCTGTTACCATCCGGCCTAGACGCACAGTTCGGGACCCCCTACCTGAGATCCGCTGGTTTTGACACCGACATTGGTGCTTTCATTGAGAGTTCCTCTGTGTTGTCGCCCTTAGGCTTGATGGCTCCTACTATCATCGATAGCAATGCGGTCCAGGGCGAGACTTTTCTCCCTGGACAGATCTTCGTATTCGGCGGCTTTGCACTACGGGCTAATTCGCTTGGCCATCTGGAGCAGATTGAAAGCTACGCCGCTGGCCTTCAGGTCAGATTTGGAAGTTTGAACTACACGGCCGACATCTGCGGAGACTTGATCTTCGACGGATTCGAGCCACAGCCGGGCACGCCGCACTGTCACGATAGGTATGACCTAGTTCTGCCGCCGAACAATACCCCAGAGGCCGCGCCCGCATCAGCTCCGAACCTTAGCTCGGAGCCAACTGCGCCAATCGAGGACGAGTGGTTAGACACCGCCTCAGGGGCTGCAGTCTCAACGGCGATCGAGCCAAACACCAGCCTAATCCTCTGCGAAGCCCGTGACTCCAAGGTGCCGGACTCTTTTCCGGACTCTGAACCGTCCGCGCCCCTGCCAATCGAATCCGATTGGGCGCCGATCATGGAATTCACTGCCGCGGATATCTTTCAGCACTCGCCCTTCGGCGACATTCTGAATTCACTAAGGTCTCTCTCTTTGTCAGGAGAGCCCTTGCCGGACTATGGCCAATAGGATTGGGATGCGGACAACGAAGAAATTCGACGCCCACCCACCACCCACTTCGTAGCCACTGTCGATGATTTAACCGACATGCTCGACTTCGACTCTGAAGACATCAACGGTATGGACGACGATGTAGGAGACGAACATGAACCAGCGCCTATAGGGCACTGGAAAGCCACCTCGGCATATGACATATACATGGTGGATATACCCAAAGAAGGCAATGGCAATGAGATAGCGGAGGATGACCCCTCCAAGAAGCAACCCAAGCGCCGACGTCAGCGGCGCCGCTCTAGGTCCCACCCAAGCAAAAGTGGTGATACCGGCACAGGAGATAATAAAACTCCGGATAGTGCCAAAGACAACAACATTCCCCTCCAGCAAGATTCAGAGCAGGAGGATGGAGGAGCCAGGAGAGAGAGCGGCAGATGGAGAGGAGGAGGATGACAATTACATGCCCCCCTCCGAAGACGAGGCAAGCCTCGGCGATGATGAATTCGCCGTACCAGAGGATCCCGTCGAACAAGAGTGCTTCAAGCGCCGGCTTATGGCCACGACAAATAGCCTGAAGAAAAAGCAGCAGTAGCTTCAAGCTGATCAAGATCTGCTAGCTGACAGATGGACTAAAGTCCTCGCGGCCGAGGAATATAAACTCGAGCGCCCCTCCAAGAATTACCCAAAGTGCAGGTTACTACCCCGACTAGAGGAGGAAGCGTATGATACGGCTGATCGGCCGCCTCGTGGCCGCGATAGAGAGGCATTCCAGCCAAAAGCTCAGCCTCCACCCCGACGCCATTCAAATAAAAAGGCATGGGGAGATACGCCAGATCTGCAAGACATATTGGAGGACAAAGCAAAGCATGCAAGATCGATCTACGGATCACGAGGGCGCACTACTCTGCGAGACGATAAACGTCACGCCGGATACAGTAAAAGCAAATCCGGCCGGGCCGAACACAGCGGGCAAGACCCTTTTAAGCTGCGTCGCGATATAGCCCAATACAGAGGCGTCGCACACCCCTTATGCTTCACAGACGAAGTAATGGAACATCAATTCCCAAAAGGTTTCAAACCTGTAAATATTGAATCATACGACAGCACAACAGATCTCGCAGTATGGATCGAGGATTTCCTCCTCCACATCCACATGGCCCGTGGTGATGACTTACACGCCATCAAATACCTCCCACTAAAGCTCAAAGGACCAGCGCGGCATTGGCTTAACAGCTTGCCAGTGGACTCCATTAGCTGTTGGGAAGATCTGGAAGCCGCATTCCTCAACAACTTTTAGGGCACTTATGTGCGACCACCAGACGCCGATGACTTGAGCCACATAATTCAGCAACCAGAAGAGTCGGCGAGGCAATTCTGGACTCGGTTCCTTACGAAGAAAAATCAGATCATCGATTGTCCGGATGCAGAGGCCTTAGCGGATTTCAAACACAACATCCGAGACGAGTGGCTAGCCCGGCACCTTGGTCAGGAAAAGCCGAAATCTATGGCAGCTCTCACAACGCTCATGACCCGCTTTGTGCGGGAGAAGATAGCTGGCTGGCTCGCAGTAATAACATATCAAAGAACCATGGTACCCTGGATACCAAGGACGGAAATAGTAGGCCACGTCGCAACAAACATAAGTGCCGCATTAATAGCGAAAATACCGAGGATACGACAGTCAATGCCGGATTCAAAGGCTCTAAACCCGGTCAGCGGAAAAGGCCATTCAAACAAAGTACGCCGGGTCCGTCCAACTTGGACCGTATACTCGATCGCTCATGTCAAATACACGGAACCCCAGACAAACCAGCCAATCACACCAATAGGGATTGTTGGGTGTTCAAGCAGGCCGGCAAGTTAATTGCCGAAAACAAGGACAAGGGGCCGCATAGCGATGACGAGGAGGAGCCCCGGCAGCCGCACACCGGAGGACAGAAGAGGTTCCCCCCACAAGTGCGGACGGTGAACATGATATACGCAACCCACATCCCCAAGAGGGAGCGGAAGCGTGCGCTCAGGTACGTATATGCGTTGGAGCCAGTAGCCCCAAAATTCAACCCTTGGTCCTCCTATCCGATCACCTTCGATCGCAGGGACCATCCCACTAGTATCCGTCATGGCGGATTTGCCGCACTGGTCCTAGACCCAATCATTAACGGATTCCACCTCACTCGAGTCCTTATGGATGGCGGCAGCAGCCTGAACCTGCTTTATCAGGACACCGTGCGCAAAATGGGTATAGACCCCTCAAGGATCAAACCCACAAAAACGACCTTTAAAGGCGTCATTCCAGGTGTGGAGGCCCATTGCACAGGCTCAATTACACTGGAAGTGGTCTTCGGATCCCCGGATAATTTTCGAAGCGAAGAGTTAATCTTCGATATAGTCCCGTTCCGCAGTGGTTACCACGCGCTGCTCGGGCGAACTGCATTTGCTAGATTCAATGCGGTACCGCATTATGCATACCTCAAGCTCAAGATGCCAGGACCTCGCGGAGTTATTACAGTCAATGGAAACACAGAGCGCTCTCTCCGAACAGAGGAGCACACCGCGGCCCTCGCAGCAGAAGTGCAAAGCAGCCTCTCAAGGCAATCAACCAGTTCGGCGCTTCAAAGCCCGCACACCTTCAAGCGCGCTCGGGGCAATCGGCAAATAGACCGCCTGGCGCGATCTGAGCTCGCGTAGCAATATGGCGGCCACCCCAATCCCAGCCCAACGGCAAAACTCATGCCGCGTGTACATAATTACACATTAAAAATACCACGGGCACAGGTGGGGAGGGGGGCACAACTGCGGCACGCCCCAAGACGCGGCTTAAACCGCACTAGTGGCTTCCCGTTTGGTTATTTTTCTTTCTTTTCAGGACCTTAATCTCTGGAAACACTATCCGGCAACACTATTGCCAAACACATGATGCAGCAACCAAGGAGGCAGACAGCTACGTCATACCACGGAATTCCCAGGTTGATTACAGTAACGAGCGAAATATTCGATTTAATATCATTCCTCAGCTTGCCCTTGGAAGGGACATAGTCCTACTCTTTGCTTATCGCACTATCTGTATCACTCTGCTTTAACGCAATTTTTTAATAAACAATGCATGACATTACGACTATTATTGCATTCTTGTTATATATATATCTATGTGTTCATTAATGACGCCTTGCAACTGTACACCTTGGTACGGCTAATACACCAGGGGCTTACGTACCTCACAATACGGTGTGAAAAGTTCGAACACTTTCACAAGTGCGGCACCCCGAACTTATAGCATTATATGCATCAGCTCCGAATCATGTCTTTGGTCAAATGTTGGGTTTGCCCGGCTCCTATGTTTTGGTACCTTACGTTCCGCTCTATCGGCTAGGGTAGCGCTAGAAGAACTACTGTGATTGTGCCCCGGTTCTGCTGGGTTCAGCACCTTAGTAGAGAAAGCTAAAACTGACTGTCATGATAAGGCGAGAGACTGGTCGCTGTTCGGCGAGGTTTTCAAGTCCCTAAAGACTTATACCGCTTAGAGCGAGGGGCCGGCCCTGTCTGGCTTAAAGGCGTGTATCGCGCCCCAAATTCGGCCTTCCGAATACCAGGGGCTTCACCGAAATTTAAAATTATAGAATTCTATGGCTAAGCGAGTGTGATAAAGCATTATTAGTCTGGTTGCCTTGTTCGTTGTGCTGAGCACCTCCCTCGAAGGACCCAAACATGGGAACAAGAGTGCTCAGGTTTATCCCGAACACCCCAGCACTCGTGGCATGGGAGCAGAAGCCGAGGACTAGCCATCTCTCAGATTGGATAAATAGCCAAACAGAAGGTAATATTTTAAATTCAAACAAACGTTGCATAGCGCATATGAAACAAGTTTTCATAAATACAGGATAAAACGAGCAAGTCTCACTCAAATATTACATCTTTTGAACACTCATCCGCGATGAGACGAGCACCCGACAGAACACCCTCGTAGTACATCTCGGGGTGGCGGTGCTCCTTGCCCTCCGGCGGCCCCTCCTTGATCAGCTTCACGGCGTCTAGCTTGACCCACTGCAATTTCACATGGGCGAAAGCCCGGCGTGCACCTTCAATGCAGACAGATCGCTTGACGACCTCCAGCCGCAGGCAGGCATCCACAAGCCGCCTCACCAGGCCGAAGAAGCTGTTCGGAAGGGCGTCGCCAGGCCACAGCCGGACTATAAAGCTCTTCATGGCCCGATCGGCCGCCCTATGTAGCTCGACCATCTGCTTCAGCTAGTCGCTCATTGGCACCGGGTGTTCGGCCTCAGCATACTGAGACCAGAACAACTTCTCCATTGAGTTTTCATCCTCGGCCTGGTAAAATTGTGCGGCATCGGACACGCTGCGGGGAAAATCTGCGAATGCTCCTAAAGAGCTCCGGATTCGGGTAAGTAATCGGTAATTTACTTTTACATGCTTGCTTTCCATATAGAAAGCCTTACCCGCCGCTATCTTCTTCATCGCGTCGATCTCTTGGAGAGCCTTTTGGGCTTTGGCCTTGGCACCTTTTGCGCTCTCGAGGGCCGTGGCAAGCTCAGACTCCCGCGTCTTTGAGTCAAGCTCCAATGCCTCGTGCTTCGCCACGAGAGCCTGGAGCTCTTGCTGCACCTCGCCTACCCGAGCCTCGTGCTTCTCTCACTCGGCGTGCTCCTTGGCCACTTTATCTTCGGCCTTGGTTAGCGCTTGCTTCAGGGTCGCCACCTCGGTCGTGGCCCCTGGCAAATATACGATGATCCTATCATTTTGCAATCGCATCTTCTTTTATATATACATATCTATAGACAGGGTATTACTTACCCTTGTTCTCCTCAAGCTGCCTCTTGGCAAGGACGAGCTCTTTCCTGGACCCCTCGAGGTCCTGCTTCAGTACGGCGACCTCCGCAGTCAGTGCGGCGAACGCCAGCAGCAAAGCCTGCATATGCATATTGACACACTTATATTAGACTCCTGCGATATTATTTGATCCTCTGTTCGGCTTTTCTTTGTGAACACCGAAAAAAGCATCAGGGGCTACTGTCTATGCGGTAATATTTCTACTACATTTTAAAACACCTACCTCAAAGCCTGTTAGAAGGCTGGCACATGCTTCAGTCAACCCGCTCTTGGCGGACTGAACCTTCTGGACCACCGCACTCATAACAGTACGGTGCTCCTCGTCGATGGAAGCGCTGCGAAGCGCTTCCAGCAGATTGTCCGGTGCCTCTGGATGGACAGAGGTCACCGACACAGGCGTCTTGCAACTCTTAGAAGGAGGTCGCCTGCCCGAGCCTGGAACCGCTGGAGGTTCCGCGCGGTGTTCGGCTGAGGGCCGAACTCGGAGCTCTCAGGGGTCCCATCCCCTCGGCTCCCGGAGTCCGGAAGGTCACCTTGAGGCACCTCCGGGACTGTCTCCCCTCAGTCCGGTGCCTCTTGAGACAACACCTCGGCGTCGTCGGCAGGATGAGGGGAGGTGGCGGTCGGGACTGGATCGCTAGCCAAATCATCAATCTTAAGCAATTTTTCTTCAATCATAGCATTAAAATTCTTTTGCGAAGAAATAAATTCTTTAATATTAGATTCAAAATCAGAGGGCATCTTATTATAATTTCCATAAGAGTTGTTGTAAGAATTCCCATAATTATTAGAAGGATTACTAGGATATGGCCTAGGATTAAAATTCCCTCTATAAGCGTTGTTACCAAAATTATTCCTACCAACAAAATTCACATCCATAGATTCATTATTATTCTCAATCAAAGTAGACAAAGGCATATCATTAGGATCAGAAGAAACACTCTTAGTAGCAAATAATTTCATAAGTTCATCCATCTTTCCACTCAACACATTAATTTCATCTATCGCATGCACTTTTTTATTAGAAGTTCTTTCAGTATGCCATTGAGAATAATTAACCATAATATTATCTAGGAGTTTAGTAGCATCTCCTAAAGTGATTTCCATAAAAGTGCCTCCCGCGGCCGAATCTAAAAGATTTCTAGAAGCAAAATTCAATCCGGCATAATTTTTTTGTATAATCATCCACAAATTCAAACCATGAGTAGGGCAATTACATATCATTAATTTCATTCTCTCCCAAGCTTGTGCAACATGTTCATGATCAAGTTGTTTAAAGTTCATTATATCATTTCTAAGAGAGATGATCTTAGCGGGAGGAAAATACTTAGAGATAAAAGCATCTTTGCACTTGTTCCATGAATCTATACTATTCTTAGGCAAAGACGAAAACCGAGCTTTAGCACGATCTCTAAGCGAAAAAGGAAATAGCTTCAATTTAACGAAATCATTATTGACATCTTTTTTATTTTACGTATCACATAAATCAACAAAGCTATTCAGATGAGTAGCGGCATCTTCACTAGGAAGGCCGACGAATTGATCTTTCATAACAAGATTCAACAAAGCAGTATTAATTTCACAAGATTCAGCATCGGTAAGAGGAGCAATCGGAGTGCTAAGGAAATCATTATTATTGGTATTGGTGAAATCACACAATTTAGTAGTATCTTGAGCCATCGCAACAAACAAGCAATCTAACACACGAGCAAACAAAAAGCAAGCGGACAAAAGAGGCAAACAGAGAGGGAGGATAGAGAGAGAGGGCGAATAAAACGGCAAGGGTGAATTGGGGGGAGAGGAAAACGAGAGGCAAATGGCAAATAATGTAATGCGAGAGATAGGGATTGTGATGGGTACTTGGTATATTGACTTTTTGCATAGACTCCTCGGCAACGGCGCCAGAAATCCTTCTTGCTACGTCTTGAGCTTGCGTTAGTTTTCCCCGAAGAGGAAGGGATGATGCAGCAGAGTAGCGTAAGTATTTCCCTCAGTTTTTGAGAACCAAGGTATCAATCCAGTAGGAGCCCACGCTCAAGTCCGTCGTACCTGCACAAAGCGATAGCTACTCGCAACCAACGCGATTAGGGGTTGTCAAGCCCTTCACGGTCACTTACGAGAGTGAGATCTAATAGATAGAATATTTTTGGTATTTTTGATATAAAGATGCAAAGTAAAAAGTAAAAGCAAAGTAAATAGCAAAACAATATAAAAGTGATGGAGATTGATATGATGAGAATAGACCCGGGGGCCATAGGTTTCACTAGTGGCTTCTCTCAAGAGCATAAGTATTCTACGGTGGGTGAACAAATTACTGTTGAGCAATTGATAGAATTGAGCATAATTATGAGAATATCTAGGCATGATCATGTATATAGGCATCACGTCCGTGACAAGTAGATCGAAACGATTCTGCATCTACTACTATTACTCCACTCATCGACCGCTATCCAGCATGCATCTAGAGTATTAAGTTAAAAACAGAGTAACGCCTTAAGCAAGATGACATGATGTAGAGAGATAAATTCATGCAATATGAAATAAACCCCATCTTGTTATCCTCGATGGCAACGATACAATACGTGCCTTGCTGCCCCTTCTGTCACTGGGTAAGGACACCGCAAGATCGAACCCAAAGCTAAGCACTTCTCCCATGGCAAGAACTACCAATCTAGTTGGCCAAACCAAACGGATAATTCGAAGAGACTTGCAAAGATAACCAATCATGCATAAAAGAATTCAGAGAAGATTCAAATATTATTCATAGATAGAATTGATCATAAACCCACAATTCATCGGTCTCAACAAACACACCACAAAAAGAAGATTACATCGAATAGATCTCCACAAGAGAGGGGGAGAACTTTGTATTGAGATTCAAAGAGAGAGAAGAAGCCATCCAGCTACTAACTATGGACCCGAAGGTCTGAGGTAAACTACTCACACTTCATCGGAGAGGCTATGATGATGTAGAAGCCCTCTGTGATGACGGCCCTGTTCCGGTGGAGCTCCGGAACAGGCCCCAAGATGGGATCTCGTGGATACAGAAAGTTGTGGCGGTGGAATTAGGTTTTTGGCTCCTGTTCTGATCGTTTGGGGGTACGTGTGTATATATAGGAGGAAGGAGTACGTCGGTGGAGCACCGAGGGGCCCACGAGGCAGGGGGTGGGACCTAGGGGGGCGCCCACCCTTGTGAACACCTCTTTGCTTCCTTGCAGTAGGGTCCAAGTCTCCTGGATCACGTTTAGTGAGAAAATCACATTCTTGAAGATTTTATTCCGTTTGGACTCCGTTTGATATTCCGTTTATCTGAAACACTGAAATAGGCAAAAAACAACAATTCTGGGCTGGGCCTCCGGTTAATAGGTTAGTCCCAAAAATAATATAAAAGTGGAAAATAAAGCCCAATATAGTCCAAAACAGTAGATAATATAGCATGGAGCAATCAAAAATTATAGATACGTTGGAGACGTATCATGGGCGATAATAGTCATACTGCTTACCAGCAATGTCTTACTTTGATTTGGCGGTATTGTTGGATGAAGCGGCCCGGACCGACATTACATGACCGCGTTCATGAGACTGGTTCTACCGACATGCTTTGCACACAGGTGGCTGGCGGGTGTATGTTTCTCCAACTTTAGTTGAATCGAGTTTGACTACGCCCGGTCCTTGTTGAAGGTTAAAACAACATACTTGATGAAAAATTGTTGTGGTTTTGATGCATAGGTAAGAACTGTTCTTGCTAGAAGCCCGTAGCAGCCACGTAAAATTTGCAACAACAAAGTAGAGTCCGTCTAACAAAGTATGGCTTCCAGAAAATGCTGGCTCCCGCTCCTAATCTAGTGTTAGGCCTGAACCTGCAAGTGTCGATGAGATTCAGTTATCCAACGACTGAGATGCCTCCTTGCCCTACCGCTTCGTTGAGAGCCGTTGATTTCCTAAATGTACCGTTATATAGTAGTTATTGTTATTTTTCACCTTTTCGGTCACTTTCGCCTATGTAACCAGCTGGGATGTGGCTTGCGTGTGATCTATCTTTTCTCTTCCAGAATTCGCCTCGATGGCTTACATGATACTTCGAAGTTAAATCAATAGCAAATACATTCAGATCTGAGATTTTCCCACTCCCAAATTCCTTTGATTTGCTTGCTAAATTCGCATAGGTCTAGATCAGTCCTGACATCTAGCCAGCCAGCTTCACGAAGGAGCAGGAGGCGTTCGACTGGCTGCTGCGGCTCCTAACTCCCGTTTGTCCACGCAGTGGGTTGGTAGCCTAGGAACTGGCAGTAGATGGAGGAGATGACCGCACGGGGACTTCGGGCGACTGCTCCGAGCGGTGATGGATTGGGACCCGCGGGATGAGGCAGATATTCGAGGGGCAGCGGTAGCGCGGCGGTTGGCCGGCCGGCGATGAGGCGGCGACTGCCTAGGGTTGCGAGAGCAGAGGAGTTTGCACATTGTTTCTGCTGGGCTGGGTTGGGCTTTCAGCGAGGGAAATGATTCGTCTTGCGGTACTTCAAGGGATACCTGACCATCTGTTAGGCCAGGCCTACCAAAGCCCAATCCAAAAAACCCAGGCCCGAGCCTGGCCCGGCCCGGACATCGGGCCTAAAAATCAGGCCCGAGCTCGACCCATCACGCTAAAAGCCTGCTGGGCCTCTTCCTTAAACAGCAAAAAACCGGGCCCAGCCTGGCCCGATTGTTGGGCTCTAAATCTAGGCCCAGGGCCAGTACATGGGCAAGGTCGGGTCGGGCTTTTTCAGGCCAGGTCGAGTTGGGCCATTCAGGCCGGACTGCCCATGACCATGACTACTTCGGGGTGGCATATGTAAAGTTACTAAGCTCCCAGGAATTGAGAGCCCCTGATGAATCGTGGCTTTAGAGTTGGTTTGTGAGGCTGGTGAATCGTGGTCTTTGGACAAGCTATATATGGCCCTGCTTTGAGTCATGGCGGTTGTACGGGCCTCTTTACTGATGTGTCCGCAGCTGCGCGCGGCTCCTCGCTTCTCGATTTGTTTTGTGGACAATAGTTGTGTCTCGGTTCATAGAGAGGGCTCAGTGTTCCCTGCACCTGACGCCTGTTGTTTTCTCGAGAAGGGGGCTAGTTGTGCCGCACTACTGCCTGGGCTTGCTCTTCTGCATCGCTCTCATCCGATCTGCTGGGTCGCCGGAGCTGTTCACGGCGATGTCCGATCGCGGAGCTTCATCAGGCTGATTTCTAAGCTGCATCTGAGGGTTTGATTTCGTTCTTCTCCGTTCTTGTTTCCTTGTGTCTTGAATTGTGGCATCGATTGTGTAATTGAGTATGGGATTACAGGCGTGAAGTTTTTGTGGGTCAAAGGGATTCTGATTTTTGGGGAAGGGGGTGGCGGGGTTTGTGTCACCAGAATGATCAGTGGATGTGTGTTCCTAGATCAAGTTCCGGTGTGAACATTGATGCACTGCCGCCAAACGCGCTTCCTCCTATGTTCTTGGTAAGGATGCGTTGATTCATCACCTGCTCACATTGATTCCTCATATGCCCTTGTGCCAAAGAAGTACCATGCAGGTTGAGCTCCTGGACCACTACACCTCACATGCCCTGTACCCGTCGCCCAGGCGAACATCATGCCAACCAGATGCATCAGCATGAAGGCCAACTGACTCCCTTTGAGATGAACCCCATTGAGCCTCATCACCATGGAGATCTCGGTTGTTCATCAGCTGTCCGTGGAGGACATGCATGACCTCCAACACATCGCACAAGGGCATCTAAACTCCCCTAAATTGAGATATAGAACTTACACCATGCACATCGTCCGTGATCTCTTTATTTTCATGCCATAAACACATTTTCTTGATGAGCTAGGAAATCTTGATCTTATTGGTTTTGGTCTAGGTTGGGGATTTCGATGTACTGAATCGACTTACATTCCTCATATGTTGGGAATTTGGTGGCGTGTTAAAAATAACCTATTTATTTCTTTCATTATTGTTCTTGTTCATTGTGATTTTTGGGACCCTTTCATGCTATGTAGAGGCTTAAGAAACCCAAGAATTTAGGGTCTTGTAGATAAGCATGTTATTACATGTTTTTGTGGATTGCGAAAGTTAGGATCCTGAACAGAAATTGCTGTTGTATGACTAATAAATTGCGGGAGTTTAGTACTCTCAAACCATCTTATATCAATTATTTATTATGGTTGTGTTGTTGGTAGTCTCGGGCTATTATCTGATAGAACCTATTTTATTTCTGTCTAGGTACTTCACCCATAGTTCAGAAAAAATACAGTGTGATCAATATCTTATTACTGTTTTACCTCTATGTGCACCCTAGCTTGAACTAAGATAATTTCATGTGTATTTGTATTTGAACCAAAGAGAACATAATTGTTCTAAAAATTAAAAAGTACCATGGTCCCAAAATGAACTCGATAGATCAGTGCCACTGCTCTGAGAAACTAAAATGCAAAAGGGCACACATGCTAGCAAGCTACAATGAAAACATAAGAAAATAATAAAGAATGCGAACTCAACCATCACAAAATGACCATTTCCTCTCTTTCTAATAAGAACCATGAAAAAGGTAGTACATCCTTGTTTGGTAGGCACAATATCTCAAAGCAAAGCTAGAGAAGGTAACATTCTTTCTATAGAATTTATTTTCCCCCATGGCATTTAATTATCTATGACATGCCAAATCAAATTTTATTGTATATCAAATACTCCCTCCATTCCCAAATATAAGTCTTTCTAGAGATTGTAACAAGTGACTACATACGGAGCAAAATGAGTGAATCTACACTCTAAAATATGTCTACATGCATCCTTATGTTGTAGTCCATTTGAAATGCCTAAAAGACTTATATTTAGGAACAGAGGGAATATGTAATAAGCATGTTCACTGCTACACCATTAGATTGTTATTGCATCATTAGTTAATTTTCATTGGCGGGAGAGGCAATAGCATACTACTCAGCCTATTTGTTAGAGCAGATTGTAGCGTCTGGCCTTGACAAGTGAATATATATATAGAACTGCCCAGTTGTGCTGTCTCGAGATTGAGTTCCTTGAAATCTGCAATATGTCTGGATCTGTTCAAATTAATAGGTCAGCACCTAAAATTCTCCTCAGATATATTGCTTATTTATTACAAGTAATATTGTGGAGTTGACAGGGTTTGTTTGAATATGAAGATTCTTAGTTGCAGCTCTTGAATATGAATGAGATACTTAAAAGGAACTTGTCAATCCACTTTATTATTTCCTTTTTTGACCTTTAAGCATATGTTTTTGAAAATTGCCTTGTTACTGTTCTTTCAAAATAATAATCATGAGAAGCAACTTGTTATCTATTGTTAAAAATAATGTTTACTCCTGTTTATAGAAGGATTTACCATTCTTATAATGCAACAAGCTGGACAATAAATCTATCAGTCTAGGTAGTTCAATTATTTTCGGTCAATGAAGAAATCGAGCTGGCAAGAGGAAATATTGTGCATCTCAACATAGATTAAGGTACCTGCTATCTCTAATTGTTCTTTCTTCAGTGTTGTTCATTCTGATCCAGGCTCCCAAAGTATAAATATTCTAGAAACATTATTTTGGCTTTAAACACAAGATTATCTTAATTCAGTCTACTCATTGGTATGATTCATTCTTTCACATGTGCTTCCTTGTTGGCGGTGTTTAATGTTTAGTGCAAACATCCAGAATTGGCACATATGAACTATAGAGAGTACTTTTGGTGCCAGAGTCAGTAGAAAGTTAAACCGAGGTTGCTTTTTGCTACATGTATACGCTAACTAGATTATTACCATCTCATGTCGAGGTATCAAAGAACCAAACATCACTGTGATTTCGGTTTGGCATCACCTTATCAAGTCATTTTGTTTTGCGGATAGTTGCCATGTGGTAGTATCATAAGTAGCTAAATATATGGTTTCACTTCATTTGTTTGCAGATTAAACATTCTGGAGATGTTTTGTAGATGAAATTTACCGATGAAAGGGCTTGCTTAGCGGTAGCGTTGTAGCAAATTTACTGTTTGAACTGTTTATGTAATTTTGATTGAACAATTTCACTAAGCTTGCTTCTTCTATATTCTTTAGTATTTATTTGATTGTCCTGATGGCAAGAAAAAATGATTACATAGGTTCAGATTTGTAATACAATTCATATTTAATAATTTACTTTATTTGTTCACCTTTTGGAATCTTCAGACCTATGTGATTTATGAGATGAGATTTGAGCAATGTTTGATGTTGCTAATCACACGATGTTGTCGATCGCGCGATGTTCATCTCATAGCCTTGGCTACCCTTTGAAACAAAACCTAAGGGAGAAGAACGACACGACGAACAATGATTTAGCATCGTTTTGCCAAACTACAATTGAGTTGGCTGACAACAATTTTTACATTTGCTCTGTTCTTGATCGATCATTGCCTGTTACTTTTACAGGAGGCTAGGATTTTGTATTTCTCATGAAAGGAACACATGAACTAAGCATCCCCAAAACTAATCAATTTTACAGCGATACAATGAAAAAGCGGCGCGACAAAGTGCGCGTCAACTTCTAGTTCTAGTTGTAATATCGAGGAACTCCAACTTTCGATTTTTGTGAAGCTAGGCCGACGCTACTCCTCTTACTAAGCTCCCAGGAATTGAGAGCCCCTGGTGAATCATGGCTTTGGAGTCGGTTTGTGAGGCTGGTGAATCGTGTTGGACTAGCTGTATATGGGCCTGCTTTGAGTCGTGGCGGTTGTACGGGCCTCGGCTCGGTGTTACCTGCGCCTGCCGCCTATTGTTTTCTCGAGAAGGCGGCTGGTTGTGCCACACTACCACCTGGGGCTTGCTCTTCTGCATCGCTCTCATCTGATCTGCTGGGTCGCCGGATCTATTCACGGTGATGTATGATCGCGGAGCTTTGTCAGGCTGATTTTTGAGCTACATCTGAGGGTTTGATTTCGTTCTTCTCTGTTCTTGTTTCCTTATGTCTTGAATTGTAGCGTCGATTGTGTAATCGAGTATGGGATTGCAGGCATGAGTTTTTGTGGGTAAAAGGGATTCTGATTTTTGGGGAAGGGGGTGGCGGGGTTTGTGTCACTGGAATGCTCGGTGGATGTGTGTTCCTGGATCAAGTTCCGGTGTGAACATTGACGCATTGCCGCCAAACACGCTTCCACTTGTGTTCTTGGTAAGAATGCGTTGATTCATTGATACGTCTCCAACATATCTATAATTTTTGATTGTTCCATGCTATTATATTATCTATTTTGGATGTTTAATGGGCTTTAATATGCACTTTTATATTATTTTTGGGACTAACCTATTAACCGGAGGCCCAATGCCAGTTTCTATTTTTTTTGCCTATTTTAGTGTTTCGCAGGAAAGGAATATCAAACAGAATCCAAACGGAACGAAACCTTCGCGAGGATATTTCTTGGAACAAATGCAAACCAGGAAACTTGGAGTGGACGTCTGGAACTCCGTGAAGCTTCCACGAGGCAGGAGGGTGCGCCCAGGGGGGTAGGCACGCCCCCACCCTCGTGGGCCCCACGGAGCTCCACCGACGTACTTCTTTCGCCTATATATACTCTTATACCCTAAAAACATCAGGAGGAGCCACGAAACCACTTTTCCACTGCCGCAACCTTCTATACCCGTGAGATCCCATCTAGGGCCTTTTCCAGCAATCTGCCCGAGGGGGATTCGATCACGGAGGGCTTCTACATCAACACCATAGCCTCTCTGATGATGTGTGAGTAGTTTACCACAGACCTTCGGGTCCATAGTTATTAGCTAGATGGCTTCTTCTATCTCTTTGGTTCTCAATACAAAGTTCTCCTCGACGTTCTTGGAGATCTATTCGATGTAATACTTTTTGCGGTGTGTTTGCTGAGATCTGATGAATTGTGGATTTATGATCAAGTTTATCTATGAAGAATATTTGGTTCTTCTCTGAATTCTTATGTGCATGATTTGATATGTTTGCAAGTCTCTTCGAATTATCGGTTTAGTTTGGCCTACTAGATTGATCTTTCTTGCAATGGGAGAAGTGCTTAGCTTTGGGTTAAATCTTGTGGTGTCCTTTCCCAGCGACAGTAGGGGTAACAAGGCATGTATTATATTGTTGCCATCGAGGATAAAAAGATGGGGTTTATATCATATTGCTTGAGTTTATCCCTCTACATCATGTCATCTTGCCTAAAGCATTACTCTGTTCTTATGAACTTAATACTCTAGATGCATGCTGGATAGCAGTCGATGTGTGGAGTAATAGTAGTAGATGCAAAATCGTATCGGTCTACTTAACATGGACGTGATGCCTATATTTCATAATCATTGCCTAGATATTCTCATAACTATGCCCTCTTCTATCAATTGCTCAGCAGTAATTTGTTCACCCACCGTAATACATGCTATCATGAGAGAAGCCACTAGTGAAACCTATGGCCCCCGGTTCTCTTACTTATCATATTGCACCTCTTTTTATTATCGCATCTCGTTTACTAGTTTGCAATCTTTACTTTCCCATCTATACAACAAAAATACCAAAAATATTTATATTACTATCTCTATCAGATCTCACTTTCGTAAGTGACCGTGAAGGGATTGACAACCCCTTTATCACGTTCGTTGAGAGGTTCTTGATTGTTTGTGCAGGTACTAGGTGACTTGCGTGTTATCTCCTACTGGATTGATACATTGGTTCTCAAAAACTGAGGGAAATACTTATGCTACTTTGCTGCATCACCCTTTCCTCTTCAAGAGAAAACCAACGCATGCTCAAGAGGTAGCAAGAAGGATTTCTGGCGCCGTTGCCGGGGAGATCTACGCTCAAGTCAAGACATACCAAGTACCCATCAGAAACTCTTCTCCCTCACATTACATTATTTGCCATTTGCCTCTTGTTTTCCTCTCCCCCACTTCACCTTTGCCGTTTTATTCGCCCCTTTTTCCATTCATCTCTCTTCTTCTGTGTCCATGTGTTAGTTCGACCGTCATGGCTAGTCCTTCTATCATTGTTAATACTCCCGATAATGAAGTTCTTAATTTTAAACAAAGGGAGGGAGAAAATCTAAAAGATGCTTGGTATAGAATTTGCAATGCTCAAAACAGATCCACTAGAAAGAAATCTACTTCCGTTCTTCTTCGCAATTTTTACATTGGCATCACCCCTTGGAATAGATATATTCTTGATACCATTACCGGAGGGAATTTCTTGGGTAGCCATACTTTTGATTCTTATAATGCTATGATAGATTTGTTAGTCCCACCACCTCTTTTGGTCAATGGAACTATTTTAACCTTGGAACATGTGATGCAAAGGCTTGATATTATTGAAATAAAATTTCCACTGTAGAGTTAATCGAAAATTTGGATAAAAGATCCACAACCAAATTACTCAATATGGATCTAAGGTAGGAGTTACTCTGAAAAATCTTAAGGAAAAGGAACACATAGTCAATGATAAGATAGATCAAGATTCCACTAGAATTGATAAACTCAAAGATATTATTACAACTTGGGGTCTGCTTTTTCTGCCGTTAAAAATACCTCAAACCCTTCTCCTACCAAAGTTGCCAAGTTTATTTATATTCCTAAAAATAAGGGTGAAACTTCTAGTAAAAATGAGGATCTCAAATCAATAAGTGTTCACCCCAACTTTTTCAATATCATTAAGGAACCTTTGGCTACCAATAAATTTCTTGATTTCTTGCCGAGGAGTTTGATCATTAGCAAATACAAAGAACGTCCTAAGGGTTATGAGTTTTCAATTGAAGAATTGCACACCAGAGATGTCAATACATAGATCTATTCTTGCTTTTATGCCTAGATAGGGGCGTTAAATGATAGCACTTGTTTATCTAGCCTCTGTTATGATTGTGTTTTTATGTTTTAATTAGTGTTTGTGCCAAGTAAAGCCTTTAGGATATTCTTGGGTGATTGTTGTTTGATCTTGCTGAAAAAACAAAAAGTATGTGCTCACGAGAATAATTTTCATTTTTTACCATAGAGCAATAAAATACCAATTCTGCAGTAGATCAATATACAAATTATTTAGGTCTTCCTAATTTTTCAGAATTTTTGGATTTACAGAAGTATTCGAAACCTCCAGATTGCTACAGACTGTTTTGTTTTGACAGGTTCTGTTTTTCGTGTGTTGTTTGCTTATTTTGATGAAACTATTGCTAGTATTGGGGGGTATGAACCATAGAGAAGTTGGAATACAGTAGGTTTAACACTAATATAAATAAAGAATGAGTTAATTACAGTACATTAAAGTGGTGGTTTGCTTTCTTATACTAACGGAGCTCATGAGATTTTTGTTGAGTTTTGTGTTGTGAAGTTTTCAAGTTTTTGGGTAAAGATTTGATGGATTTTAGAACAAGGAGTGGCAAGAGCATAAGCTTGGGGATGACCAAGGAACCCCAAGATAAAATTCAAGGACAACCAAAAGCCTAAGCTTGGGGATGCCCCGGAAGGCATCCCCTCTTTCGTCTTCATCTATCGGTAATTTTACTTGAGGCTATATTTTTATTCACCACATGATATGTGTTTTGCTTGGAGCGTGATAACCCACAAGTATAGGGGATCAATTGTAGCATCTTTCAATAAGTAAGAGTGTCGAACCCAACGAAGAGCTAAAGGTAGAACAAATATTCCCTCAAGTTCTATCGACCACCGATACAACTCTACGCACGCTTAACGTTCGCTTTACCTAGAACAAGTATGAAACTAGAAGTACTTTGTAGGAGTTTTTGGATAGGTTTGCAAGAATATAAAGTGCACGTAAATAAAAATTAGGGGCTTTTTAGGTAAATAAGCAATAAAGTTAGTATAGCGAGTGTGGAAAAGTGGTGGTAGGAGTTGCCAAATTTCCCCTAAGCAATTGACTATGTTACTAGACCGATAACAAGTTTTTATGTGGGAGAGGCCACTACTAGCATGTCATCCCTAACTTGGAATTCTATGCACTAATGATTGGAACTATTAGCAAGCATCCGCAACTACTAACGTTCATTAAGGTAAAACCCAACCATAGCATTAAGATATATTGGTCCCCCTTCAATCCCGTATGCATCAATTTCTATGCTGGGTTGAAGCTTCTGTCACTCTTGCCCTCCAATACATAGTCCTATCAACATACAACTAACCCTATGGTGTGATCCATGCGCGCGCTCATATGATGGGCACCAAAGGACAACAACATAACCACAAGCAAATTAAATCAATCATAGAAATTCATCAACCACCGTTAGGACAACAAAAATCTACTCAGTCATCATTGGATGGAAACACATCATTGGATAATAATATGAAGCATAAAGCACCATGTTCAAGTAGAGGGCACAACGGGTTGCGCGAGAGTGGATGATACGTCTCCAACATATCTATAATTTTTGATTGCTCCATGCTATTATATTATCTATTTTGGATGTTAATGGGCTTTATTTTACACTTTTATATCATTTTTGGGACTAACCTACTAACCGGAGGCCCAGCCCAAATTGCTGTCTTTTTTGCCTATTTTAGGGTTTCGAGGAAAAGGAATATCAAAAGGAGTCCAAACGGAATGAAACCTTCGGGAACTTGATTTTCTCAACAAACGCGATCCATGAGACTTGGAGTGGCCATCAAGAAACAAGGGAGGAAGGCACGAGGCAGGGGGGCGCGCCTACCTCCCTGGGCGTGCCCTCCACCCTCGTGGGCCCTCCGTTGCTCCACCAACGTACTTCTTCCTCCTATATATATCCACGTACCCCCCAAACATCCAGGAGCACCACGAAAACCTAATTCCACTGCCGCAACCTTCTGTACTCGAGAAATCCCATCTCGGGGCCTTTTCCGGAGCTCCATCGGAGGGGGCATTGATCACGGAGGGCCTCTACATCAACTCCATGGCCTCTCTGGTGATGTGTGAGTAGTTTACTTCAGACCTTTGGGTCCATAGTTATTAGCTAGATGGCTTATTCTCTCTCTTTGGATCTCAATACAAAGTTCTCCTCGATTCTCTTGGAGATCTATTTGATTTAATCTTCTTTTGCGGTGTGTTTGTCGAGATCCGATGAATTGTGGGTTTATGATCCAGTTTATCTATGAACAATATTTGATTCTCCTCTGAATTCTTTTATGTATGATTGGTTTATCTTTGCAAGTCTCTTTGATTTATCAGTTTGGTTTGGCCTACTAGATTGATCTTTCTTGCAATGGGAGAAGTGCTTAGCTTTGGGTTCAATCTTGCGGTGTTCGATCCCAGTGACAGAAAGGGAACCGATATGTATTGTATTGTTGCCATCGAGGATAAAAAGATGGGGTTTATATCATATTGCATGAGTTTACCCCTCTACATCATGTCATCTTCCTTAAAGCATTACTCTGTTCTCTTGAACTTAATACTCTAGATGCATGCTGGATAGCGGTCGATGTGTGGAGTAATAGTAGTAGATGCAGAATCGTTTCGGTCTACTTGTCTCGGACGTGATGCCTATATACATGATCATACCTAGATATTTTCATAACTATGCTCAATTCTATCAATTGCTCGATAGTAATTCGTTTACCCACCGTAATACTTATGCTCTTCAGAGAAGCCACTAGTGAAACCTATGGCCCCCGGGTCTATCTTCCATCATATTAATCTTCCAATACTTAGTTATTCCTATTTCCCTTTATTTTACTTCGCATCTTTATTTCTCTTTATCATAAAAATACCAAAAATATTATCTTATCATATCTATCAGATCTCACTCTCGTAAGTGACCGTTAAGGGATTGACAACCCCTTTATTGCGTTGGTTGCGAGGTTCTTATTTGTTTGTGTAGGTGCGTGGGACTTGAGCGTGATCTCCTACTGGATTGATACCTTGGTTCTCAAAAACTGAGGGAAATACTTACGCTACTTTACTGCATCACCCTTTCCTCTTCAAGGGAAACCAACGCAGTGCTCAAGAGGTAGCAGTGGAACACTGTAGATAGAGGGAGGAAGGTGATGGAGATGTTGGTAAAGATGGTGGAGGTGTTGGTGTAGATTGCGGTGATGATGATGGCCCGGCGGCGTTCCGGCGCCATCGGAAGCGAGGGGGAGAGAGCCCCCCTTCTTCTTCTTCCTTGACCTTCGCCCTAGATGGGAGAAGGGTTTCCCCTTTGGTCCATGGCCTCCATGGAGGCGGAGGGGCGAGAGCCCCTCCGAGATTGGATATGTCTCTCTGTCTCTCTCTATTTCTGCGTTCTTAGATTCTACCCTTTCATCGTTTCTTATATTCCCGGAGATCCGTAACCGATTGGGCTGAAATTTTAACACAATCTCTATCCGGATATTAGCTTTCTTGCGGTGAAAGAAGGGCATCAACCGCCTTACGGGGTGGCCACAAGGGCCCAGGGCGCGCCTGACCCCCTGGGGCGCGCGCCCTGCCTCGTGGCCCCCTCGGGCATCGTCTTGCGTTGATTTTTCTTCCCAACACTACAAAAAAATACACTTCCGTGATGATACGTGTTTGTCACAGTAGGTCGCGTTTTTGTCATGCATGTACATCCATGACGATTTTATGACAGAATCAAGATAGTCATACCTGTGCTGTCGTAGAAGTGTACCATGACATTACCAAAATTATCATCACGGAAGTGTCCACTTCCATGACGATAAATCGCGCGTCATAGAAGTGCTTTTGTCAAGGGTGACCGACATGTGGCATCCACCGTAACGGAACACCGTTAAGCTATTGGGTCGAGTTTTGGATCCGATAACCCGTTAACAGCCCCGACCAATGGGGATTTTCCACGTGTAAAATCATCATTGGCTGGAGGAAACACGTGTCGGCTCACCATTGGGATAGATGTCATCGGCTCATTGGACCGAAGGCGCCTATGATACGGCGACATGTGGCACGACCCAATAGAGGCCCATTCCTGCGAAAAGGCCGGCCCGTTTGACTTGTTCAAAAGGTGGCAGGCCGGCCCACGGAAAGCCTGTTAACGGCCTGTTCGCATATAGCCCATTTACAACCCGCTAACCCAGGGCCCGTTACGCCCTATCCGAATTAGGCCCAGTAGCGTCATCTGGGCCGTCCAATATGATTCAGCCCGTTTTAACTTCCAGCCCATGTGTGGCCCATGACTTCTTTCGGCCCATATGAGGACCTTTGTAACTCTTGGCCCATTAACAGCCCGTGGTGAAATTGGCCCGTAATGAACAGTGTATCACTTTATACCCATTAACGGCCCGTTATTCCATTGGGCCGTTTCCAACCCAAGTTATCTTTCAGCCTTCTTAGGGCCCATTGATTCTTGGGCTCATTTGCAGCATTCGGTTACATACGGCCCGTTACTGTCATTTTCTGCTTGTGGGCCAAATTCAGCCCGTCGTTACAGTCGGCCCGTTTGCGACCGTTAATACGTTGGGCCGTTTTCATGTAAAAAAACCTGTTGGGCTGTTTTCATAGAGTTATCAAATATGGCCTATTAACGACCCGTTATGGTCCATGAATAGTACGGCCCATGATTGGCAAAATGATGATACTCCCCGTAGAAGGCCCATGGATCCTACGACCCATATGAGGCCCATGGATAGTACGGCCCGTAGAAGGCCCATGGATCATATGGCCCGTAGAAGGCCCATGGACCCTACGGCCCGTAGAAGGCCCATGGACCCTAAGGCCCGTATAGAAGGCCGATGGATCCTACGGCCGGACGAAGGCCCATGGATCATACGGCCTGCAGGAGGCCCATGGTTACAACAGTCTCTGTGTTGCCATGATTATTTTGGCCTAGTTACAAAAAATAGGCTATTGTGGCCACTAGAAAAAACAGAAAAAGAACTGCAGTGACTACAAGCAAACAACTAAACAAGACAATAAGGAAATAAATAAGCAAGCAATTAACGCTAGCCTATTACCGCTATTACACATATTACATCCATTGGGCATCAAAGTTCGCCACCAGTGCAAATATAGGGAACAAAGCAGCACATTACATACACTGGCCGTCAAAATTGGCCACCAGTGCAAATAAACGCGGCAGCAAAACAAGAGCATAACTGAAACAACTTCAGAAGAGCTCAAGAAACGTTATCCTGGGTATCCACCATGCTGGCAATAAGCTTAGCAAGCTGATTAGCTTTGTCCTGTTTGGCGCTAAAATCCTCCAACGCTTGCTGTTGCACCAGAAAGTATGCATCTGAATGCTCTAGAGACTTCTGCAGTCCTTCCGCTTCTTGTCGCAACACAGCTGATCGATGTCTTTCAACTTGTAGTTGAGACTTAAGAAACCGAATTGATTCAGACAGTGAGTAATAGCTTGTGCAAGCGGTAGCGGCCAGTAACTCGAACGCTAAACCAAGACAGGACTTTGGGGTTGTCTCGCTGTCTTCAAGATAGTATTCCTTAGCTGTTTTATCAGCTTTGTTGGAGACCAACAAGGATGTGTCACTATCCTGAACCTTATCTGCATTACTTCCTTTACCATTGCTTAATAAGGCACTCTTCCCCAATATTCTGTCAGCATTCTAAAAGAAGAAACAAGCAGACACATAACAAGTTTAGCATGTACTAGTATATGAAACTCATTTCGGTGAACCGGTTCATTAGTAAGGTGGACATGATTAAACTACCAAGTATTCTATTGCCAAGTACTAGTACATAATAAAAGCATCAAACAAACATATATCTATGTCCTATGGTCACTGCATTGCCTCGCCAAATCAAAATAGAGACACGGTTCAAATCATATCAGTTCAAGACAAAGCAGTAGTGAAAGAATACAAAGTGTGGGAAACTACACGGCACAACAAGATTTCAGATGGGTACCACGGGTCTACATGTACAACAACACTATTGGCTCTGTTGTGATGCTAGTAATGTGCATGATATGAAAGTCAACTATATACACAATTGAAATTGAAATCAACAGAGCTATTTATAAGAGCAAACCTGTTAAAGAAACATGCGTGAACATACCTGCTGTGCCATTGGAGTTTAGATTGGATCCTTCAATTTAAAAATAAGTTTGTATGAGTAAATACAGTGATACAAGAGCAAAACAATCATAGTTAAAAAAGGCGCGCCTAAGCGAGCGCTTAAGCGTGCCTAGGCTCTAGGCATTGGCAAAACGCATTGCGCATAATTATGCATAA
The DNA here is from genome assembly GCF_018294505.1 of Triticum aestivum. NCBI lineage: Eukaryota > Viridiplantae > Streptophyta > Magnoliopsida > Poales > Poaceae > Triticum > Triticum aestivum. The sequence goes on along the minus strand of NC_057812.1, from coordinate 160,707,582 downwards.
TCTATGCATAACTGCGCATAAGCATGCGCTTTGGTCAGTAAAGCGCAAGGTGGTGGCAAAATGCACAATTAACGCCTAGCGCTTTTATGAACTATGATAGCAATGGAATCTTAAATTAGAATAGTTGTTCTTCAGGTTTAGGCACTTGTTCTACATGAACAGAGTACAGTAAGACGCAAGAATACAATACTTAAAAATAGAAAATGAGCTCATAGACCTTACCACATTCTTGGTTCAGGACCAGTACAAAACAAGGCGTTCCCAGTCATCGTCCAGTAAATGTGTCTCAGGAGAACATAAGGGAATTTGATGAGTTTCTTTGCCGGTGAAGTACGTTTTCTTCAGGTAATTCCGATACTGCCACCAAGAATTCTTGAAGATAGCAGATGTATTAGCACAGGTTACCTCATCCTGAGTTTCCAAATTGGTCCTTCTCTATAGAGAAAAATGGGAAAATTTACTGTACTATAACCATCATGGAGGTAGGATGTATGGGACGAAGCAAAGTAATTGCCATGAATAACATTACTTACACATAACTCTTGGACAAACACCTGCAACTGGCATTTTCCTTCATCTTCAATATAATATTTCCAAGATGGGAAGACACGCACATACGATTTAACAACATCAAATGCGATAGATGCTAAACTACGACTAGCTGGTTGTGCTTCCTCCACAGGAATAGGCGTACTAACTGGTGGAGTTGGGGTTCGCCGTGATAGTACTGACCCTTTGGGCACTGGAGCTGCCTTACTAACTGCTCTTGTTTGGGAGCTCTGTGGTGGAGGTGGTGCTGTGTCAACAGGAACTGGGTTACTATCGGCTGGGGTTGGGGTTAGATTGGGTGAAGCTGGTTCTCTCTCCATCATAGTAGGGGTACAATCTGCGAGAGTTTGGGTTATGTGTGGTAGGGCTGGTTCTTGTGCATGTACAACCGGGGTGCTATCTCCACCAAGAGGTAGCACTGTTTTATTTGAAGACCGTGTTTTTAGTCTGCTAGATACTGGCATCACCTGCTCCAATTCAAATGGCTGATAAACAGGAAACATAGTTGAATGTACAGACATTGTATGAGAGACAAATGCAATAGATAGTGTGGAAAAAAGAGGGCATGAAATAGTTGACATGTATATTGTTTAACTAAAACAGATAGCATGACATAATTTCACATATATGATGTCTATCTAAACTGGATAGCATAGCATAACATAATTCAAAGATATGATGAATAACTAAACAGGATCGCATGTCATAATTCACCTACATGTTATCTAAGTATTCAGGATCGCATCATTTAATTCACATATGTGATTTATATGCTAAACAAAGGGCATCTGTTATGATGTCTAAACTAAGAACATGGTGTTGAATATTGTGTATATGATGTCTAAACTATGCAATGGAAGACACCGTATGCATGATATGAGCAGTATAACTGTGCCAAGTTAGAGCATACACCTCAGTGGGGGAATAGGACTGGTCATCTGTCTCTGAATCCATCTTTGAGGAGCTATCGGGACCCAACAAGAGATCTGTTTTGACAGGTAGCACTGTCTGCTCTGATGGCCTTGTTTTCACTCCAGATTTTTCCATCTCCCACCCAAATGGCAGATTCACAGGAAGAGTAGTTTAATGTACAAACATTGTCGACAAATGGAAATGTAATGAAGAAAAGGATGGGCAAGATATCATTCAAATATATGATGCCTGGTTAAACAGGATGGCATTACACATTTCACATATATTATGGCTAGCTAAAAGACATGAGACTGCATAATTCCCATATATGATATAGAAACTAAACAGGTGGCAGTACAGAACATGTCTAAACTAAGCAGATGACATATATGATGTCAAAAGTAGGCACTGCAAGGCAACATATGCATGATATGACTAACAACATCATGCCAAGGTAGAGCAAACACCTTGGGGGGTAAATAGGAGTGGTCAGCGGCGTCTGAATCCGCCTCAGAACAGATATCTTCCTCTAGATTACAATCTGGAGAGGGGTGGGGAGGGTTTGCCATTGAACCCACCATGAAGCGATGTCTGCATGACATTGTATTGCCGCGCAAAATTCTTCTCTTTTTCTCTACATGTTCAGCATGACTGTGTACAATATCTGACATGCATACAAAAAAAATATGGTGAGATTATGTAAGGAGAGCATGCAGAAATTTAGAGTGATGGTAACAACCAGTGGATCGACGTTTTTCCGTTGAACCAAAATAGACCTAATGGATCGACGTGAATGTATAGAAATAAGTGATGCAACAAGTGTACAACCTCTTTGCCATAGCCGTGTCGACCTCAGCATCATTGGGTTGGTCGCTGAAGCAGTTGAGGCAGAGGTGGCTGTCGGAGGTGTGGAGGAAGATCTGAGGAATCTATAGACGGCATCCAGGGCACTGCTCTATTGTGATGGACCGTTCTGTCGTTGGAGCAGCTCCGGTGAGCCGTAAGACGTCAAGGCTGAAGCAGCACAAGACAGACATCGTTAATCTCAAGTGGGATTCTAATAGCATCTCGAATAGATGATGTAAAATGGATGTAAAATTAACATCACCAAAAACCACCTGACTACAACAAATGAGGTAAAAACTATTGACTTTGAACTTAACTGTCGAAACTGAAATTTACTGTGGAATCTGAATGCTACTGTCGAAACTGAACGCAATGGTAGCAGAGAGGCACTTGACATGTAGTTTAGGGAGGGCCTGCAGTTCATCTTCAACCTGCACCCCCCTGAGCCACAAGCCACCACCGGCCGAACCGCCGGCCCCAGCGCCGCCTCGCCGCCCCGAAACAACTCGCCACCGCCGCCCCGGCCAGCCCTCTAGCCCCCCCGCCCCCACCCTGAACCCTAAGATAGATAGTGAGGTACCTCTCCGGCGAGCCCCCGTCCCCGCTGCGGGTGGTTCTTCCTTAACTCCGGCGAGCCCCCCAACTCCTGAAAATCGACTGACCCAAAAGTCGATTCATTCGACTGAAGTGTGGCTTAATCGGAGCAGAGCAGCAGCATGAGCAAGGGGGAGAGCAGCAGCAGCAGCTGGGCAAGCAAGCGATCGAGCGAGAGCCGGAGCAGCAGCAGCGCGAGTGAGCGAGCGAGAGCCGAAGCAGCAGCAGCAGATCCGGCTGGTATGGACGCCGCCGTCGAAGGGGCCTCGCACTAGGGGAGATCCGCTGTGGAGATGTCGCTCGCGGCACCGGCTTCAAGGTAGCCGCTCCATGGGGGTGCGGGATGGAGCACTGTCGGCGCCGGGAGGTCGAGTTAAGGAGAAGGTGCGATGCGATGAGTGTACAACCTCTTTGGTGGCGCCGAGTAGGCCTCGGCTTCGTCCGAGGAGTCGGTGGGGATGCTGTGGTTCCGGTGGTGCAGGTTAAGGCAACGTTGTGGGGATGGAGCCGCTGCGATAGACGAGGCGATCATCGGAGCAGCTCCTTGGAGGTGGAGGACGGGGCGGCTGAACCGGCAGGATGGCGAGATGGACGACGGATCCTCATCCAGGGAGGTGGACGAGGGACGTCGAGCTGTTGCGGTGGACGACGTCGTCGGGGAAGAGGCTCCGGCTGGGCAGCGGTGACGTAGCGGACAGAGGAGGGTGGGGTTTTGCGGCTGGAGCGGAAGGTTATGGCGGCCTGGGATTTCGAATGGCGAAAAGGGGGCGATGGGAGGGGGTGAAGCATGACTTAGGGACGCGCTTGTCCAAAATGTAGGATGTGTTACAAAAGTACCCCCCACCGATTTGAACTAGCGGCCCTTTCGGCTTAGGGTTAGAAGGGGGATTTCGCGTGTCAGGATTTGGCAGCTGGAGGGAGTTTTCGCGCGCGTTGTAATTTCGGGATAGCAAGGTGCGAGTTGTGAAGGCGCCAGTTTTGGGAGCACGATATCTGAATTCTCGGGATATAACAAGACGCGGGTTGAAGTTTAGGGACAAGCCTAACATGTAGTAATATTGTACTTGTACGTACCAAATCATTTCGCACTTCCCTCAACCAAAAAGAAAACGAAAAAAATAAAACTATTCACACCACACAAAGAGAGAGTCTTACCCCGTTTTACTATACAAATGCTATTCAAAGCTACTCCCTCCTTCCATCTATATAGGGCCTAATGCGTTTTTCGATGCTAACTTTGACCAAATATTAGAGCAATGATATATGACATGCAACTTACACAAAGCACACCGTTAAATTCGTCTGTGAAAGGTTCTTTCAATGATATAATTTTCACATTGTCCATGTCATGTACTATTAATCTTGTCAATAGTCAAAGGCGGTCTTAAAAATCTCATTACACCCTATATAGATGGAAGGAGGGAGTATGAATCCATGTTATGTCCGATTAAATTTTTTCGCTTGTTGTATAATGCATGTAACCTACTCATACCAACATTTTAGTGCATTCCAAATGTCTATACTACCGCTGCAATTCGAACTAAATTTGAATTCGTTTCTCTATTTCAATAAGAATCTACAATCATGATTGTTGCCAACTTCAACCATCATAGTTTCCTTGCTATCCGCCAGATATAAATCGGACGACCTATAATGCAGGATGGCAGGCACACCATCATCAACAACTCCGTTTTTATAAGAGTGGAGATAAAATATATTAAATGTAGTATAACATGTTCATAACCACGTGTATCACCGTTATATATATTCACACATGCGTCGGTTTGAAACACTATGATAAATTCTTCAAATATCCGAATTCGCTTTTTATAATGAAGTATATATGATCTCTATTCGTCTTTTACACCCACACAACCCTCTTATCTTTGTAGCTAGCGCTAACTTTCTCTTGTGCATGCATACGCCCGCATCCCTCTCACCCTCCCTCAGCATTCTCTAGCTCCATTGTGCAAATTCGTCTTTTCACTTTAGGTCGTTCACCCATGGTGTGTGTAGGCCCCCCAGCTCCTTCTTTACGGCACACATCGATCGATATGCCTCTCTAGCCAGGTGTGCCTAGCACAAACACAAGCTTCCCCTATTCTCTTGTCACCATCCATGCCTCACTCCCACCACCCTTTTCATCATTCTCGTACTCGCACACTCCCCCCTCGATATAGTATGCCTCTCGTACCACCTCCTACATGAATACCTCTCTCTATCCTTCTCCTCGTGCCTCATTTGCTTCTAACACACACATGCATGTATACCGATCGATCTCCCAACATATACCTAGATCGACTTTAACTACCCCCCCATCGATCAACGTACCTCACAAGTTATGTCTCTCCTTTCTCTAACAAAGGGCGATTGATCTTCCTATGTAGTTACGTCTGCTTACCATAGCCACATCGTCCCCCCTCATCATTCGTGCATGCCTCCCGACCCGTCTCTCACACGCACGTGCATAGACAACAAGCAACCATCTCCTCTCTTATTGATATTGCGGGCGTGCCCTCCATTTGTCTAGCAAGCCTATCCCACCATTTGTTAGAAGCAACTCCACTACCACACCCTCCAACACTCTAGTTCTGTCTCTCTCCCAACCTTATTCCTCTCCTGCACATATGCATGGATGCCAATCGATCTCCCTTAATACATGAGGCAGATCGATCTCCTTAATACATGAGGTAGGCCTCTCTCCTCCTCCACACATATACTAGCCATTGTACCTCTATAGTTAATTGGGCCTCCCTCTTCCCCCACCACACACCGATAGTCGAGCGCTGCAGGTAGGTATCCATGCCACAGAGACAAACTGCACATGTCCCATCTCACATTCTAGTAGGCCAGCCACTCTATATCTTTGACGTGGGCACACACAAATTCGATGGCACTCTTTATCGATCGCGCGCGCGCACACACACACACACATCACCCCTCTCTTTGATTCTATGTACACCTCAAGATGCATTTGTATGAGTAGTTTATCTTGTGAGAGAAAAGGTTGAACGAGGGAAGGCCTTATTTGCGAACGTGGAGAGACGTGTGGGTATATTTTTGCAAAATTGCCATAGTTTCTTTCCTATCCGTTAGATATAAATCCGACGGCCTATATTGCAGGATGGCACGCACACCATCATCCCCAACTCTGTTTTCTACTCCCTCCGTCTGAAAATACTTGTCATCAAAATGGATAAAAAGAGATGTATCTAAAACTAAAATACGTCTAGATACATTTCCTTTTATCCATTTTGATGACAAGTATTTTCGGACGGAGGGAGTATTTGTCTTTTTAGATATTTCAACAAGTGACTATGACCGGACCTTACCGACATACTCAAAAAAGTGGTCCATAATTTTGATGTTACCCTCTTTTCTTGGTGGTGCAGTGCCATCTGGATACCTCATAAATAAATAAAGTACTACATGATACTAATATATGATACATGGCGCAGGAGTACTAAGTATTATTAATACAGTTTTGCTAGAACTCATCTAGATGAGATATAATTTGGTCTCGTTCATCTTTTATAGCCATTGGATGTGATGCTATATAAGATGCGTGTGTGCTGACATGGGTTGTATTTGTTCTTGTGCAACGAACTGACCACTGCATGTCATGTTTGATAGTCTCAAGTCATTAAAAGCATACAAGCCCCACATCTCTTCTTGGTTGATTCCTCTATTTATGTCAAAAAATAAGAAACAACGTGAGAGTTAATGCACCACGCCTATGTGTTTACTATTTGGTTTTCGTAAGATGACTTAATACTCACCTAGACGGAGGGAGTATTCGATTTGACAGCGGGCGACGCAGTTCCCGATACGGCTTTAATGCAGACGAGGGAGGGAGTAGCGGTTCCCGATATGTTGAACGGCCAATGCATCCTCCTTCAATTAATGCATGCGGGAAGTAATGGGAGGAGGTCTGGGAAAAGAGGCCGCACGATGTGAATGCAACGCAGTTTTCCCTCATTGCCCTCATATAAAGGCGCCCCTCCATTCCAATGCATCTACCACATTGTACGCACCTAAGCATTTGCCTAAGCACCTACACTAAGCACAAAAGATCTCAATCCAGACCCATGGCGGCGATGCGCGTGAGCGGCCAGCGGCTGCGCCAGATGGTCCACGACGGCTGCCTATGGCATGGCGCCGAGGATCGTTTCCAGACGGTGTTGGAGACCGGCTGGTGGATGGCCGCCTTCGACGCCAACTACGACTCTCAGTTGGACCAGATGATCGTTGCCACCAGCAACAAGTTCACCGTCCTCAAGAAGCTCGCGGACGACATCGCCGTACTCCTCCAGCCCGCGCGCCTGGGCTCCTCATTGCCTGCCACCCTAATCGGCCTCCATGGCCGGGACCTCTTTCAAGCACTGGTGGCCCTGCGACTGCCCGCCGACGCCATGAAGAATGTCCACCTGGAGGTCGCGCTCGCCGTGAGGTGCCTCGCCCTACAAGAATTCATCGACCTACACATCCACATGTACGAGGAAATCGTGTACATAGGTATCTACAAGGCCAGTGAGGATGCTACGATGTTGGCCTTCCTCAACCGGCTGGAAGCCTTGGATGCCTTTGCTGAGAAGCACCTCGACCTCGCCACAAAAGCCGCCGCTCCTTAGCCGCCGGTCGGTGGCCCGGCGCACTAAGTTGAGGAGGAGGAGGAGGTCATACATTCGTGGATCCATCTTTCTTCTTGCCTTCTGTAACCACCACTGCAATCGCATCATCGTGGCCTTAATTCTTATTGTGCTGTTGCATTCTTGTTCCAGTAAATACCGACATGTGCGATCCCTTTGCTTAATTATATGCATCACTGTAACTAGTACTCCATCCGTCAATTTATATGTTGTGCTTACCTTTTCCATCAACTTCGTGCAACGCGCGGGCATCTTGCTAGAAACACCAGAATATGTCTATATAATCCGTATGTGATAGTCCATTTGAAATCTCAAAAAATACAAGTATTTAGGTACGGAGGGAGTAATATATTAGGAGTATATCAAAACAATAGTGATTTCTTTCAAGTTTGTGAACAAATACTACTATTCTACTACTTTAGATCCGTCGCAATGCATGGGCACATTGCTGGTAAAAGGAAAAGGCCTGCCGCGTTCGCGTCGCACCCCCACACGCCCAGGAATTGGGAGTACAACACGGCCCGTCCGGCATGACACATAGCTTAGGGAAGGCGTGTTGCCTAGCATTTTCACTTTCATGTGGGACCGCCGTTGAGCAAACCGACACCCCGCCCGCCGCCGGGTTGGAAAACAGAAATGAGGGGAAGATCTAGCTGTAGCATGGAAGCCAAGAAATTTGGTGTCAGACGGGGCTCGTTGGTAGAGTAGGAGCATTCCGTATTAGTACTACTCCTACTAGTACCAAGTTTGTACTCCTAATACTATATTACTAGTACTACCACTATACAACTAGTAGGTACGTGCACGACACAACATCATAGGAACAAAAACAGGAAGATCTTGTTTTGGGTGATTTATCTTTTTTTCAATCAACGTAGTATGAATAATATGATGTGGGGGGCACCCATGAAGCTTATTTGGCTTGGTTGCATGGCTACGGAAGGTTAGTGAAAAATAAATAGATAATGTGTTTAGAGTGCACTCCACTAAATAGATATATATACTTTGGATCCATTGCAACGGACTGGTACATCTATATCTATACCCCCTATATAGTGTGTGAAAAACTTTGAAAGTAGGCCGTTGGATGAAGCCAATCCGACGGTACAAAGATGGCAAATCCGAGCACTACTGGCTGTTGGATATCATCCACCAGATTCTGCCACATGTATAATCTAGAAGACTCCATGGTTGAACTTAGTTCATGACTAACTTTGCCACAACTAAGCTTAGGCAAAGTTATTAGTTCTTCAAAACGAGAGAAACAAGTTGGCAAGCCTAAGGGAATCTTGCCACATTTTTTGTGTGTATGTCATGTGGGGCCTTAGTGTGGCTTGCCTAAGGTGTGGCTTGAACCAAACACTCATGTAAGTTAATCAAACTTGCCTAACCTTACATTCCACCAGATTTTGCCACATGTTAGAATCCAGAAAGCTCCACATGTAGAAGCATAATGCACAAACCACCAGAATCTCATGCGTGCAATGCACGTGTACCTTACTAGTACTAGTTGGTAGTAGTAAGAAACAAATTCTAGTTTTGGCACAAGCTCGTACCGCGGGAGCACCACAAGGCCTGCCGCAGGAGTTACATTTCCCTCTCGGGGCCCACGGGACCGAACTTCAGTGGCTTAGTGCCCGGCCTATGAGTCAATGACATGCGGACCTTAAATGCGGCTGGCCCACATGTCATTCTCATGGTGGTGGCGTGGTTCGTGACTCACTCGTTCGAGATGAACCGACCGGTGGTGGCGTGGCCGTGGCGAGGGTGCCACAGCTGGGCGTCGGGGCGTTACGAGGCGTAGATGGCCACACCGGCGGGTACTACCTGTAGTACTCCCTCCGGTCCTTTTTACTCTGCATATTAGGTTTATCCGAAGTCAATCTCATCCAACTTTGACCAAGTTTATATAAAAAATTATAGACATTCACATAACAACACCAATATCATTAGATTCATCTTGGAATAATTATATTTATTAGATATTATAGATGCTAATAATTTCTAATATAAATTTGGTCAAACTTAGCAAAGTTTGACTTTTGGCAAATCCAATGTGCAGAGTAAAAAGGACCGGAGGGAGTACATAAGTACTCCAGCTGAGGATTGATGCCCGGGACGAAATGTGTCACAGCCGCTGGATGGAAATTCGATGGTGCGGGAGTACGGATCGGAGCACAGCAGCGGAGCAGGCAAATCGCGTCCAATCGGGTGTGTCTGTGGTAGAAAGTTGATGGTCGCCGCAGTTCAGCTGGCCCGCATGTCATGCACACAAAGGCAGAGGAGTGGTGGGGCCGATAGGGATGAGGGGCACGTCGGGGGGATGAGGATTCCCTGACGCGAACAATCCTACCATTCTGTCACTGACATGTCGGACCCATAAGCATGGGTCCCACCTGTCAGCGAAGGAAAGGCAGGGCAAGGCAGTGATAGCCACATTAGAGGATCCATGTCCATGTCAGGGGACGTCGTGCAGTGGGTTGGAGGGGCGTCGTAGGAATCACGTGTGGGTGTGGCAGTGGTAGAAATAAGAAACGTGATGGTCGCCATGGTTCAACTTCCATGGACAAGCTGTCATGTCTGCTGACACATGTATATCAAAACTAGAGTGTTTATATTTCAAGCAACGCATGGGCCAGCACATTGGTAGTAGTAGTGTCCATCTCTATCTCTAGAGGCCGTCCCTCGTTCATCCTTTTCTCTCACAAGATAAACTACTCATACAAATGCATCTAGATGTTCCGTGGAACGCACGAGGATGTTTCCTTGGGGGTCTCTCCAGCACGGCGTGACCGTTGCAAGTTGACGCCCCTTGAGATGCCGACATTGAGGGGCACTCGGATTTCCTCCAATGAGCAGGTAAGATGAGTTTGATCACGTAGTAAATGCATTCTAAAGACTACTTCTGTGTCCATTTCCTAATTCTCCCCCTGCCCACTGTTTCACAGGTTAGGCTTGGTGCGAGCGGAGATTGGCTTGCATATGTACAGGAGGTTCCCGTAGAACCTTTGTCCAACATTGGGATCAGCCATGCAATGGGCCACCACATGAATTGGTACGATGGAACCACGGTGAGATTGAATAAGATAGCACGAACCTTGCACATGGCGGTCAAAGGCGGACCATGCTGTCTGTGGCCGATTTGTTGCCGTACGAGTAGGAAGATGCTGTGCTCCTTTCTAACCGCATCTTCGCGGTGACAAACCAGGGGACTTATTTTGTATGGGACACATCCTAAGATATACTCCCTCTCTCCCAGTTTATTTGTTTTGAATCTTTTCATTTTATAAGTTTCAAATTCAAATTTAGAGCTCCCCATCACATGTTGAGATTACAATGTCCATTAAATCGTTGCGTGCATGTATAGTAAAGAAACAAATCTTGAGTTTGGCACGAGTTCGTGCTGTGGGAGAACCACAAGCCCTGGCGCAGGAGTTACATTTCCCTCCCAGGGCCGTCGGGTCTGAGCTTCAGCGCCTTACTACACCTACCTTTGAGTTAATAACATGTGGACCCGATAGGTGACTGGTCCACATGTAATGCTCCCGTAGACAGAGGGGCGGTGGGGCCAAGAGGGGTGAGCCGCAGGTCGGGGGACGTGTGGTTTCATGGGTTCGAGCGGCGTCGTGGGAATCACGGGTGGCTGTGGTAGAAACTTGATGCTCGCCGCATTTTAGGTGGCCCACATGTCATGCACACAAGCTGTCATGTCTACGGACACATGACTGCATACGATCACTAGAAGGAGTAGCAGAGAAAGCTATATATGTGGATAAATAGTTCCCTATAGTCAAGCGGACCAACACTACTACTCTGTTCCAAAGACATGCACACCATCGAAGTAGTCCATCTATATCAATATACACCGAGAGGGAATAATTTTTTTACAAGAGAGGAAATAGTTCATCCATCCATAATGCCCTCCTGCTGGTGCAGCCTTTTCTTCTTCTTCTTCTTCTTCTTCTTCTTCTTCTTCTTCTTCTTCTTCTTCTTCTTCTTCTTCTTCTTCTTCTTCTTCTTCTTCTTCTTCTTCTTCTTCTTCTTCTCATTCTTTGTGGGAGACGGCTTCGCAACAAGCTCTTTGGACCTTGCAGCTATCTCGAAACTCACACGGGCATCGAGGGCAGCATATTTTATCCGCTCGTACGTCAAGGGATAATTATCCCATCCAGATGACCTTAATGCCACCATCTCGTCACCCTTCTGAAGATTTGTACCGAGCACAAAAATTGCTACGTCGAATAGGGATGGTGTCTATTTATCACAATCTTCTACAGGAATTTTGATTCTGGTTTGTAGGCCAGCGATGCTTTTCAAATCAAGGTTGTATGGCTCCAGCTTCTGTTTGTCCCCTTCGATGGCTGCCCCACAGAAGTATACGTCCTCCCGAGACAAGAAATCGTGAAGCTCACGTGGTATGGAGGGCGAGTGTATGATGTGGTACACCAAAACATCATCTTCATGGCACAGCTGAAGGATGGCGGCGCACTGGATCTTCCTAGGGGCATGCTCCGTGTACTCTGCGTCGAGACCGATGACCCTCGTCTCTACCTTTTCAAGGGAGTTGGATACATTGTTGATCCACTGCCGAACAACCCTTGGGTGGACGGTGACGGTGGCAACTATGTGCATAGAGCCTTCGACGAGGACATGTTGGACGCTAAAAACCCGCATCTCGATCTCTTCCGCCATTTGGAACCGCTGGAATGAAGGGCTACGGTTTGGAGAATTAGGATTAGATGGCTAGTCTAACTGAAGTAGTAGATGATTATTTAAAGAGGTTAAAACAATGTGAACGCAGTGGGGTTTGGATGCAAATGAAGACGAAGGGGAGGTGAAGAAGCCGAGGAGAATCGGTTCCTGATGGAGAAGTAAATGGGAGAAGTGGCGTGCAGGCAGTTGATTAGACGGCTAGGTAGACTAAATGAAAAGGCTATGCAGGTAGACTGATGAGTCGTACCTATTCATGTACGTGCCCATCCTTCCTGATAGGTGGGACCTATGCAAACAGATAAAAAATGTGTCATAGTTTTTTTTGAGCGCGTGAGTGGGAGACACAACATTCTCCATTTTTATTTTCACTTTTCAGTTTTACATGTAGATTTTGACCCCAAAAAACACATGGTCTTTTTAACACTTTTCAGTTTCCATTATCCTGGATATAGAACATGGATCTCTGAATAATTTAAATATTCTGAATAATTCAATAATTGACAGAGGCATAACAATTGAAATGTAGCTCCAAATGTAAAAAATTTGTGTCCTGGATACAGAACATGGATCAGTTTTCAGTTTGCGTAACACTTTTCAGTTTGCATTATCCTTCTCTGAATAATTCAAATGTCCTGGATACAGAACATGGATAACACTGTATACTTAGTGTAGAATCTTTTTAGTACTTTGAATTTTGGCCACTACTTCTGTTGTTTAGTAACTTTTCTGAATTTTGATCACTACTACAGTAAGTTCAAGTGAGTAACTCCATTTCTGATTTTTTTACATAAAACTAACCATGATATTTGTTCCTCTGTTCTGGTCATAATTATAATCTGATTGTTGAACCCTTAATCATTCTCATAATGTTTACATGATGCACAATTATACTGCCATCAAAACTACTCCATACACACACTGTCGAAACTGACAAGATGGTGGTGGAGGTGGGAATAAATGTTTAGTATTGGTGCATTTTCTGTGCTTACAAAATTCAGATTGAATTTCACTACCAAAAGAAAAGAAGTGGAGATTAAATGTTGCTTTCCACTTACTTCACCTGTGTGTAACTCTTTTGGTGCATTTTCTACAGAACCTATGTGTAGCTGCAGCATACAGGCCAGTTCATCAACTGCTCGAAGAATAAAAGAAGGTGGCATTTCCTTGCCTTTAGCATACAGGCCAGTTCACTTAATGTCCTCTGGTGCTATATTTCTGAGAACATCCAAGTTTTTACTTATCACTTTGCTAGCATTCACAAGCCTATTGAAGCGTGCATGTCTTTGTGAATCTTGCTGTCTACTCCAAGTAGATGGTGTGTAGCCTGGCAAAGGATATTAGTACTTGGTGCATTCTAAGTTTAAAACCACTCTAGATTTACAAGTGTTTACTGAAGATGACAAGTGTTTATTCAGTTCTAAATTTTAAGTAACTAGTAGACGAACAATATTCATCTTTTTTTGTATATGAAGAAGAATAAACCTAGCTAATTCAAATAATTCCAATTTCAGGGACATGTTTTTCTCAACTCTTAGTTAAGGGGTTGTGGCAGTTTTCAGTTTTGTGCTGCTTGAATTGATTCTACAGGAATATTTAGGGAAGAGTCATGGCTATGCTTAGCTGTCTGTAAAATGAATGACTGAAATTGGACAATTGGAAACTTTAGGTATGTTTGCAATTGGACAAATGGTGTATAAATCCAAATAAAACAAATAAATTCAAATGATTCAAATAAATCCAAATAAACATGGTTGATCTTCATTTTGCACAAACCTGGTTGAGTATTATAGAGTAATTGACAACAAATTGACCTGGTTGGAATTCATACAGCAATAGTAACAGTTAACTGAACTTATTTTGCGTGCATTTATCACTCCAGAAAACTTTCAGTAACAAGTGAGCAGCCTCTGCATTTTCTCAGTGAACTTTTGAGTGCATTTATCACTTGTTGGAGTATGCTACAGCTTCTGCAAATCACAAACTCCTTTAGTTTACATCTCGGTTTTAGCAAACACTACAATTTCAGTAAAGGAGTCATAACTGAATTACAGGCACTGTAGTTTCTCTACAGTATTGGAACACTGAACATTTTCAGTTAACTGTAGCAAGAAAAACTTCCAAAAACTAGCAGATCTCCAAGAATGCCAAGAGTATTACTCAATGAATTTGATGGCACCAAACTAAATTTTCACTATAATCTGTTCATCATTTAGCAGCAGTGTACATCCTTTGTCCTGGATTATTTCTCTAGCTTTGTATCCCCTGACTGAATTTTCTCCACCTGTACTGAGAACAGCAAATTCAGACTCACATCAACAAATTGAACAGCAGCAGTAGCAGAGGCGGGCGGGGCAGACTCGCCAGCACAGGCGGGAGTGGCAGCAGAGGCGAGGCAGGGGAAAAGGCAAAAGCGGCATCACAGGTCCACGGCACCGGCGTTGTCCACCAGTAGCAGCATGAGAGGCGGGAGTGGCCGAAATTGTCCACGGCACCGGCGACCGAAGTGGACGAAATCGAAGGCACAGGTGGGCGGAGAAGGTGGGCGAACATGGGTGGCGACCTTCAACGGGGCCGGCGGCGTAGCTCGAGGAGGGCGATGGCGCAGGTCGCCTTCACGGCGGGCGGTGCAGGTGGTAAGCCGTGGCACAGGTGCAAGCGGGCGGCGGCGCTGTTGTTGGTCGCGAGCTGGGCCACGGTTCTGGTGTTGGTCGCGGCGCAGATCCAGGCGGGCGGCGGCGCAGGTGGGTAGCCGGCGATGGCTGCAAGGCGCGGGCGACGGGGGAGGAGGAAGGAAGGAGATGGACTTCTTTGTGATGTGTTTAAAACTCTGTGGGTTTTTTTTGCAAAAAAACAAATACACTGCCCTGTGGACAACTTTTCCCGGACGGAGGGAGTACTAGTTAAATCCGAGCTATGGGTGTGAAGCACTGATATGCCAGTACATTTGATTATGACCTGTTCTAATTTTGTACCTGAACTTTTTTTAGAAAGGGTTGTACGTCAACTTAATGTGCTAGCAGAACTTATTGTGTTGTCTGTCTATTTTCTTTACACAACATTCAATATATTTCCCCGTCATTGATAAAGATGACGAACCGTTATGTACGACTTTGTTGGTTTCAACATAGCCCTTCTCGTAGCGATCCACTGCTTCCATCCTGATTGTGCCGCCTGCATGAAATTTTTGTATGCAAGTTCAGTGTGCTATGATGTTCTATATGATTGTGTCAACTATATAAGTTTTTACTGAGCATCAGCAATGCATATGGCTGAAAGATGTATTTATGAGCATCAACCGATGGGTCTCTCTCTCTCTCTCTCTCTCTCTCACACACACACACACACACACACACACACACAGACGCACAAGTGGGACCCGTTGAATTATTTATTTGCTCGTGACAGCTTTTAATTAGGTTCCACTGTAATCTAACTTTTTTCTTAAGTTATTAATTGAGCTCAGTGACTTGAAAAAGTTGTACAAAAGCCTTGTTTGGGCCTTTCCGGCGTCGCTGAATGTGGGCTGAGTAACCATGTTAGCTTGTACTGTACTACACATGCCTTTTTTTTCAACATCAGCAATGCAACTGGGCCGACAGTTGTACACAATATCCGGGTCAACTTGTTATTCTCCGCCCCACTGGGCTGCAAACTTTCCTAGGAGGTATGCATTAGGCTTAACAAGAAAATGGACTTTAAGAAATAATAAATGGGATGTAATTATAATAACTGGACAGTTACTATGCACCAAACATGTAATTAGTTTGAAAAATATATTATTTTTGGAATTTGAAAATTTTAATTTCATTACTTGTTGCGCGCGCAATATTTCGTTGGATTTTATATTTTGAAATTATATTTGACCTGGCTAGAAATTTCGGATAAAAATATTTCAGATCCCATCAAAATGTAGGAATTTTTTTGAATTGTCTTTTGAGCGGTTGTTTGAAATTATTAATCGTTGTCCTAGCTAGAAGTTGGGTTGTACTTTTAACAAACTGTAAACGGACTGTAGTAAATTCCATTAAAATTAAAAAATGGGATGTACATTCTTACAAATCGCAAATGGGCTATATGTTCTCTGCCAAATCCGAGCTGTGGGCCTACTAAGTTGACGCGTACCAAGGGCTTTGTCAACTTAGTCAATATAAACGATTCTAGCTGCAGTGATCGTACGATGTCCATCCAATGGCCGTAGTGCTTCTTCAACCTCTAGTCTTCTTGCTCCAGCCGCCCAAAGCAGCGCCGGTCGTGTCGCGTGCTCCTGCCTCCCGTGGCCGGCTGTGATGCCGCGGAGGCCTCACCGTCCTGTACTACTCCCACCGCTGGCCAGTCCATCCCTCTACTCACCCACACCCCCTGTTATTCTGCGGCGACAGCAACCTCACACCGCAGCCGAACCAGTGAACCCTCGTACTCCTCTCTGCGCGGGCTTCCACTGCTGCGTCTTCCCCGGCTCCGCGTCGTCCCCTTCCAAGGCCTCGCCATCGTCCAGACCACCGCCCTAGTGCTCTCGACGCGGCATGGTCAACGTGGTCAACGACCGACTTCTATTGGAATAGTACTGTACGTGGAGAGGCTGACAGCTGGGTCCAGGTGGCCGCAAGGAAGTGCCTCCTTATTACGCGCAAAATAATTATTCCTCCACCTGACAGCAGGGACCCACCGGACGGGCCACCTTATTTCACGAAAAAACGTTTCCCCCCTGACTGCTGGGACCCACCGGACGGACCAGCGTATTTCGCGAAAAAAATGTTCCCGCCACTGTCAGCTCGGACCCACCGGAAGTGCCTCCTTATTACGCACAAAAAAAATGAATACTCCCACTGCTAGCTGGGACCCACCATGGTGGGAGGCTGACTTGTGGGCCTACTAAGTTGACTGGGACGGGGGCCTTTGTCAACTTTAGTCAATATGAACGATTCTAGCTCCAGTGACCGTACGATGTCCATCCAACAGCTGTAGTGCTTCTTCAACCTCTGGTCTTCTTGCTCCAGCCGCCCAAATCAGCGCCGGTCGTGCCTCGTGCTCCTGCCTCCTGTGGCCGGCTGCGATGCGGCAGAGGCCTCACCGCTCCCTACTACTCCCACCGTTGTCCAGGCCATCCCTTTACTCACCCACACCCCCTGTTATTCTGTGGCGACGACAGCCTCACACCGCAGCAAACCAGTGAACCCTTGTACTCCTCTATGCGTGGGCATCCACTGCCGCGTCTTCCCCGGCTCCGCGTTGTCCCCTTCCTAGGCCTCGCCATCATCCACCACCCTGGTGCTCTCGGCGCGGCGTGGTTAACGTGGTCAAGGAACGGCTTCCATCGGACGTGGACTGTACATGGAGAGACTGACAGCTGGGTCCACAGCCGCAGCAAGGAAGTGCCTCCTTATTACGTGCAAAATAATTATTCCTCCACCTGACAGCGGGGACCCACCGGACGGGCCACCGTATTTCGCAAAAAAAACGTTTGCCCCTGACTGCTGGGACCTACCAGCTACATCTTCGCACGCAAGGAAGTGCGTCCGGGCAAAAAAACCAATTCACCCCCTGACTGCTGGGACCCACCAGCTACATCTTTGCAGGCAAGGAAGTGCCTGACAGTCGAGACCCACCTGGTCGAAGCATACATAGCGTTGTCATTTTGGCCGCGAACGTGTACGTACATATATACTGGTGGATGTAGAGGCGCGCACGTGTCGTAGTAGAGGCACGTACGTGTCGTAGTAGAGGCGCGCATGTAGCATGTACACGTATGTACAGCGGCCAGGGTGCAAGAAAGAAAATACGGCCACGTATGTGTACATACGGGCGGGGTCTCAAACGCCTACTCGTGCATACGTACGGCCAGGGCTCGTGTACATGGTTGGGTCGGAACAGAGAAACATCATCGTCGTCGTGTTCATGGGGAGGCAACGGAATGCGTCGTGTTCATGGGGAGGCAATAGAATGCGTCGTGTTCATCGGGAGGCAACGAAATGCGTGGGAGCCAACCGGCTGGGTTGGAACGGAATGCGTGGCCGTGTTCATCGGGAGGGCTTGGATGGAACAGGCGATGGAAACGAGGCCTGGAGTACCACACAACGGAGGAAACGGACCTCCTACGTTTGGAACGGGGTCCTGTTGATCGGGAGGGGTCTGGCGTACCGCATAATGGAGGAAACGGACCTCCTACGGTCGAAACGGGGGTCCTGTTGATCGGGAGGGGTGTGGCGTACCGCAAAATGGAGGAAACAGACCTCCTACGGTCGAAACAGGGTCCAATTGATCGGGAGGGGTGTGGCGTACCACAAAACGGACAAAACGGACCTCCTACGGTCGAAACGGGGGTCCTGTTCATCAGGAGGGGTGTGGCGTACCGCAAAACAGGACTCCACGGGATACTTTTCATCTCCACCGTCGACCTCCTCCAGCCTCCACGGGCTACCGTCGACCTCCTCCAGCCTCCACGGGCTCCTATTCATCCAGCCTCCACCGCGCGCTACTCCATCGGCTACTGTTCAACCACCCCTCCACCGTCTACTGTTCATCCAGCCCTCCACACCACATGGTCCTATTCAACCAACCCTCCACGGGCACCCCTCCACCGTCTACTGTTCATCCAGCCCTCCACCAGACCACGGGGTCTTGTTCATCCAGAGGCAACGCCACCGCTCACTGTTCATCCAAGCCCCCGCAATGCTCACTGTTCATCCCGGAGGCAGCATCGATCGGCTTCAGTTAGCAGCAGTAGCGAAGGAATCGCTCGATCGGGTTCAGTTAACAGCCATCGATCGATCGCTCGGGTTCAGTAATGCGTAGCCTGCAGTGCAATCACTCGGGTTCAGTTAGAGCCCAACGCCTCGCTCGGGTTCAGTTAGAGCCAACGCCTCGCACACACACGCGTACGTGTACGAGAGAAACGCGCATCGCTCGGCCCCTGACCTCCCACCGTAACCCGGAACTCCCCGAAATTTTCCTCCCCCTCGCTTCTACCATGGTTTTTTCGGTCATGGACGGCCCAAAGAATGTCATGCAACTGCGTCTCCGGCCCGCCCAGGACGAAAAGCCCATTTTCTGTCATGAATTTTTGTCATAGAAGTAGGAGCCCACCACATCTATGATGATACTGGGTTTTGTCACAATTATCATCATAGAAGTGTCATATGTATGACAAAAAAAATTTGTTCGGCCCAAAATGTCACAGATGTGTCTTTTTTTGTAGTGCAAAAATCACATATATTCCAAAAAAAATCTCCGTCAGTTTTTATCCCGCTTGGACTCTGTTTGATATGGATTTACTGCGAAACAAAAAATATTCAACAAACAGGAACTGGCACTGGGCACTGGATCAATATGTTAGACCCAAAACTAGTATAAAAAGTTGCCAAAAGTATATGAAAGTTGTATAATATTGGCATGGAACAATAAAAAATTATATATACAACGGAGACGTATCAGCATCCCCAAGCTTAATTCCTGCTCGTCCTCGAGTAGGTAAATGATAAAAAAGATAATTTTTGATGTGGAATGCTACCAAGCATACTCTTGATCATACTCCCTCCGTCCCAAAATATAAGAACGTTTTTAACAATAGCATAGTATCAAAAACGTTCTTATATTCTAGGACAGAGGGAGTATATCTAATCATGGCATGAATATTAAGACACGAGTGATTCAAAGCAATAGTCTATCATTTGAAATTAAGACAATAATACTTCAAGCATACTAACCAAGAAATTATGTCTTATCAAAATAACATAGCCAAAGAAAGCTCATCCCTACAAAATCATATAGTCTGGCTATGCTCCATCTTCACCACATAAAGCATTCAAATCATGCACAACCCCAATGACAAGCCGAGCAATTGGTTCATACTTTTTAACGCGCTTCAGCCTTTTCAACCCTCACGCAATACATGAGCGCAAGCCATGGACATAGCACTATGGGTGAAATATAATATGATGATGGAGGTTGTGTGGAGAAGACAAAAAGGAAGAAAGTCTCACATCGACGTGGCTAATCAACGGCCTATGGAGATGCCCATCAATTGATGTCAATGCGGGGAGTAGGGATTGCCATGCAACGGTTGCACTAGAGCTATAAGTGTATGAAAGCTTAAACTGGAAACTAAGTGGGTGTGCATCCAACTTTCTTGCTCATGAAGACCTCGGGCATTTGAGGAAGCCCATCATCAGAATATACAAGCCAAGTTCTATAATGAAAATTCCCACTAGTATATGAAAGTGATAACTCAAGAGACTCTCTATATGAGGAACATGGTGCTACTCTGAAGCACAAGTGTGGTAAAGGATAGTAACATTGTCCCTTCTCTCTTTTTCTCTCATTTTTTGTTTTTTGGGCCTCCCCTTTTTTTGGCCTTTCTCTTTTTTTTCGTCTAGGGTCTCATCCCGACTTGTGGGGGAATCATAGTCTCCATCATCCTTTCCTCACTGGGACAATGCTCTAATAATGATGATCATCACAATTTTTTTTACTTACAACTCAATATTACAACTCGATGCTAGAACAAAGATATGACTCTATATGAATGCCCCAGGCGGTGTACCGGGATGTGTAATGATCTAGCGTAGCAATGACATCAAAAAAACGGACAAGCCATGAAAACATAATGCTAGCTATCTTACGATCATGCAAAGCAATTGACGATAAATGCTTAAGTCATGTATATGATGATGATGGAAGTTGCATGGCAATATATCTCGGAATGGCTATGGAAATGCCATGATAGGTAGGTAGGTAGGTATGGTGGCTGTTTTGAGGAAGATATAAGGAGGTTTATGTGTGATAGAGCGTACCGTATCACGGGGTTTGGATGCACCAGCAAAGTTTGCACCAACTCTTGAGGTGAGAAAGGGCAATGCACGGTACCGAAGAGGCTAGCAATGATGGAAGGGTGAGAGTGCGTATAATCCATGGATTCACATTAGTCATAAAGAACTCATATACTTATTGCAAAAGTTTATTAGCCCTCGAAGCAAAGTACTACTACGCATGCCCCTAGGGGGATAGATTGGTAGGAAAAGACCATCGCTTGTCCCCGACCGCCACTCATAAGGAAGACAATCAATAAATACCTCATGCTCCAACTTCGTTACATAATGGTTCACCATATGTGCATGCTACGGGACTTGCAAACCTCAAAACAAGTATTTCTCAATTTCACAATTACTCAACTAGCATGACTCTAATATCACCACCTTTATATCGCAAAACTATTGCAAGGAATCAAACATATCATATTCAGTGATCTACAAGTTTTATGTAGGATTTTATGACTAATCATGTGAATGACCAATTCCTGTCAACTCTCTAAATAGATATAAGTTAAGCAAGAGAGTTTAATTCTTTCTACAAAGGATATGCCCACGCTCTAAAAATATAAGTGAAGCAAAAGAGCTTTCTACAAATGGTGGTTTTCTATGTGAAGAGAAACAGACAATCCAGACTTCAAATGATATAAGCGAAGCACATGAAGCATTCTATAAAGCCATACTCAAAAGATATAAGTGAAGTGCAATGAGCATTCTATAAATAAACCAAGTACTATCTCATACCAGCATGGTGCATAAAAGAAAAGTGAAAACTAAATGCAAAAGACACTCCAAGATTTGCACATATCGCATGAACGAAACGAATCCGAAAACATACCGATACTTGTTGAAGAAAGATGGGATGCCTTCCGGGGCATCCCCAAGCTTAGACGCTTGAGTATCCTTGAATATTTACTTGGGGTGCCTTGGGAATCCCCAAGCTTGATCTCTTGTCTCTCCTCCTTATCCTCATATCGAGACCTCCTCGATCTTCGAACACTTCATCCACACAAAACTTCAAGAGAAAACTCAGTAAGATCCATTAGTACAATAAAGCAAAACACTACTTTAAGTACTGTTGCAAACCAATTCATATTTTGTTTTTTCATTGTAGCTACTGTAATATAACTTTTCCATGGCTTAATGCACTGATAGAAATTGATAGTTTCATCAAAACAAGCAAACTATGCATCAAAAACAGAATCTGTCTAAAACAGAACAATCTGTAATAATCTGAACATTCACCATACCTCTGTTACTCCAAAAATTCTACCAAAATTAGGAACAATAAACAATTTGTATAGAAAGACATTTCAAAAAGTTTCAGAACCGTTTCACGTTCCAGTAAAAAATATAAAATCGCGCACTACAGCTAAAGTTTCTGTCCTGCACCGTACAAACCAACATGCAAAGTAAACATCCTAAAGGCAAATCTTGGCACATTATTTTTATTTTTAAACCTTATAAAAGCACACAACATAATTAAATGACTCTCTAAAACTTCCGGGTTGTCTCCCTGGCAGCGCTTTCTTTTAAGCCATTAAGCTAGGCAGATAGTGCTCAAGTAATGGATCCACCCGGATCCCAAGGTATATCAAAGCCAATTTGAATTAGCAATGATTTGGCATTTAGTAGTGAGCACAAAGCAACATATATCAAGCAATGACGAAATCTAACTCTTTTCCTATGCATCGGCATGTTATAAAAGAACAATTCATGCACACATAGTAAAGGTCAATGCATAGTATAAACAGTTTCTTGCAATTTTTTCGTGTTGGAAACATATAGAGGCGGAGATGTAGTTCCTCTCTCATAATAATTGCAAGTAGGATCAGCAAGCACATGCATATCATATCTATCAAAATCATCATGTGTAATAGTAAAACACAACCCATCAATATAATCCTTAATAAGGGTAAACTTCTTCAATATAGTGTAGTTGGGAGAATTCAAAAAGATAATAGGACTATCATGCGTGGGTGCAATAGCAACAATTTCATGTTTAACATAAGGAACTATAGCAAGTTCATCTCCATAAGCATAATTCATATTGACATCTTGGCCACAAGCATAGCAAGCATCATCAAAAAGGGATATTCCAAAAGAATCAACGGGATCATAACAATCATCATGGCAATCATCCTTTGGTAAGAACGAAGGGAAATTAAACAATGTATGAGTTGAAGAGTTTCTCTCATTAGAAGGTGGGAACGGGTGATCAATCCACTTTTCCTCCTTTTGTCCTTCGCTCTCCTCCTCATCTTTTTCGTCCAATGAGCTCACAATTTCATCAATTTCTTCTTCCATTGACTCCTGCAAAATATTAGTCTCTTCTTGGACAGCGGAGACTCTCTCAATAAAATCATCAATATCGGAATTGAATTCATATTTCTCATAGCAATATTTAAGGATAGCTAAATTTTCAGGTCTATAAACTGAATCATCAAAATTTTCACACTCTTTAAACAAAGATTCAATTTCATAAGCACCCATAAAAGCAACAAATTCTTCTATTTGTTCCACATCATAGTAATGATATATGCCATTAGCATAAGATGCCAAGGTTTTATCATCATTAAATTTGCATGAAAAGGGAAGGTGTGGAGCCTTCATCCTAGAGCAACAAGTATAGTCATATCTCAAGCATAGTTCCCGAGCATACCAATGCAACATATGAATTTGACCCCATAATAGTTTCCCTTTTTGAGTCAAGCAATAATCCCTAAAGTATTCACATTGATACAACGTGTCTCCCATTACATAATTGAATGGGGTTTTCTCAGGATTATCAAAGTAGTACATAATATTTTTCACATGACCAGCATCGAGGGTTTTAGGAGGTTCCCCATCTCCATGAGTAGCAGGTACACCTACTTTTTTTGGTATTTCGTGTTCCATATCCATAACTAAAGATAGAGAACAACCTAGAACAGCAAATAAAAATTACTTAGTGATAAAGCAAACAAGCACACACGAGAATATTCACCCCACGCTATGGCTCCCCGGCAACGGCGCCAGAAAAGGTTCTTGATAACCCACAAGTATAGGGGATCAATTGTAGCCTCTTTCGATAAGTAAGAGTGTCGAACCCAACGAGGAGCTAAAGGTAGAACAAATATTCCCTGAAGTTCTATCGGCCACCGATACAACTCTATGCACGCTTAACGTTCGCTTTACCTAGAACAAGTATGAAACTAGAAGTACTTTGTAGGAGTTTTTGGATAGGTTTGCAAGAATATAAAGTGCATGTAAATAAAAAGTAGAGGCTGTTTAGGTAAAGAAGCAATAAAGTTAGTATAGCAAGTGTGGAAAAGTGGTGGTAGGAGTTGCGAAATTGCCCCTAAGCAATTGACTACGTTACTAGACCGATAGCAAGTTTTTATGTGGGAGAGGCCACTTCTAGCATGTCATCCCTGACTTGGAATTCTATGCACTAATGATTGGAACTATTAGCAAGCATCCGCAACTACTAAAGTTCATTAAGGTAAAACCCAACCATAGCATTAAGATATATTGGCCCCCCTTCAATCTCGTATGCATCAATTTCTATGCTAGGTTGAAGCTTCTGTCACTCTTGCCCTCCAATACATAGTCCTATCAACATACAACTAACCCTATGGTGTGATCCATGCACACGCTTATATGATGGGCACCAAAGGACAGCAACATAAACACAAGCAAATTAAATCAATCATAGCAATTCATCAACCACCGTTAGGACAACGAAAATCTACTCAGACATCATAGGATGGCAACACATCATTGGATAATAATATGAAGCATAAAGCACCATGTTCAAGTAGAGGGTACAGTGGGTTGCGGGAGAGTGGACCGCTATAGATAGAGGGACGAAGGTGATGGATATGTTGGTGAAGATGGCGGAGGTGTTGGTGTAGATTGCGGTGATGATGATGGCCCCAGCGGCGTTCCGGCGCCACCGAAAGCGAGGGGGAGAGAGCCCCCTTCTTCTTCTTCTTCCTTGACCTTCTCCCTAGATGGTAGAAGGGTTTCCCCTCTGGTCCATGGCCTCCATGGAGGTGGAGGTGCGAGAGCCCCTTCGAGATTGGATCTGTCTCTCTGTCTCTCTCTGTTTCTGCGTTCTTAGATTCTGCCCTTTCACCGTTTCTTATATTCCCAGAGATCCGTAACTCCGGTTGGGCTGAAATTTTAACACGATCTCTATCTGGATATTAGCTTTCTTGCAGCGAAAGAAGGGCATCAACCGCCTTACGGGGTGGCCACGAGAGCCCAGGGCGCGCCTGACCCCCTGGGGCGCGCCCCCTGCCTTGTGGCCCCCTCGGGCATCGTCTCGTGTTGATTTTTCTTCCCAAAAATCATATATATTCCAAAAAAAATCTCCGTCAGTTTTTATCCTGTTTGGACTCCGTTTGATATGGATTTACTGCGAAATAAAAATCATGCAACAAACAGGAACTGGCACTGGGCACTGGATCAATATGTTAGTCCCAAAAATAGTAAAAAGTTACCAAAGTTATATGAAAGTTGTAGAATATTGGCATGGAACAATAAAAATTATAGATACGACGAAGACGTATCAGAGCATCTTGTATGATTTGAGTCTTTGCTATTTAGCTTACCACAATAATCCTTACTGTACACACCTTTTGGGAGAGACACACATGAATCGGAATTTATTAGAATACTCTATGTGCTTCACTTATATCTTTTGAGCTAGATAATTTTGCTCTAGTGCTCCACTTATATCTTTTTGGAGCACGGTGGTGGTTTTATTTTATAGAAATTATTGATCTCTCATGCTTCACTTATATTATTTTGAGAGTCTTTTAGAACAGCATGGTAATTTGCTTTGGTTATGAAATTAGTCCTAATATGATGGGAATCCAAGATGGGTATAATAAAAACTTTCATATAGAGTGCATGGAATAGTTTAATACTTGATAATTGTTTTGAGATATAAAGATGGTGATATTAGAGTCGTGCTAGTTGAGTAATTGTGAAATTGAGAAATACTTGTGTTGAGGTTGGCAAGTCCCGTAGCATGCACATATGGTAACTATTGTGTGACAAATTTGAAGCATGAAGTGTTCTTTGAGTGCCTTCCTTATGAGTGGCGGCCGGGGACGAGCGATGGTATTTTCCTACCAATCTATCCCCCTAGGAGCATGCGTGTAGTGCTTGGTTTTGATGACTTCTAGATTTTTGCAATAAGTATGTGAGTTCTTTATGACTAATGTTGAGTTCATGGATTATATGCACTCTCACCCTTCCACCATTGCTAACCTCTCTTGTGCCGCGTAACTTTCACCGGTACCATAAACCCACCATTTACCTTCCTCAAAACAGCCACCATACCTACCTATTATGGCATTTCCATAGCCATTCTGAGATATATTGCCATGCAACTTTCCACCGTTTTGTTTATTATGACATGCTTCATCATAGTCATATTGCTTTGCATGATCATGTAGTTGACATCGTATTTGTGGCATGGCCACCATTCATAATTTTTTATACATGTCACTCTTGATTCATTGCACATCCCGGTACACCACGGGAGGCATTCACATAGAGTCATATTTTGTTCTAAGTATCGAGTTGTAATTCTTGAGTTGTAAGTAAATAAAAGTGTGATGATCTTCATTATTAGAGCATTGTCCCATATGAGGAAAGGATGATGGGGACTATGATTCCCCCACAAGTTGGGATGAGACTCCGGATAAAAAAAAGAGGCCATAAAAAAAGAGAAGGCCCAAACAAAAAAAATTAGAGAAAAAGAGAGAAGGGGCAATGTTACTATCCTTTTTCCACACTTGTGCTTCAAAGTAGCACCATGATCTTCATGATAGAGAGTCTCTTATGTTGTCACTTTCATATACTAGTGGGAAATTTTCATTATAGAACTTGGCTTGTATATTGCAATGATGGGCTTCCTCAAATTGCCCTGGGTCTTCGTGAGCAAGCAAGTTGGATGCACACCCACTTAATTGCTTTTGTTGAGCTTTCATACACTTATAGCTCTAGTGCATCCGTTGCATGGCAATCCCTACTCACTCACATTGATATCTATCGATGGGCATCTCCATAGCCCATTGATACGCCTAGTTGATGTGAGACTATCTTCCTGCCTTTTGTCTTCTCCACAACCACCATTCTATTCCACCCATAGTGCTATGTCCATGGCTCATGCTCATATATTGCGTAGAAGTTGAAAAAGTTTGAAAAGGCTAAGTATGAAACAATTGCTTGGCTTGTCATCGGAGTTGTGTATGATGGGAGCATTTTGTGTGACAGAAATGAAGCATGGCCAAACTATATGATTTTGTAGGGATGAGCTTTCTTTGGCTAGGTTATTTTGAGATGACATAATTGCTTGGTTAGTATGCTTGAAGTATTATTTTTTATGTCAATATTAAACTTTTGTCTTGAATCTTTTGGATCTGAACATTCATGCCACAATAAAGGAAATTACATTGAAAATTATGTCAGGTAGAATTCCACATCAAAAATTCTGTTTTTATCATTTACCTACTCGAGGACAAGCAGAAATTAAGCTTGGGGATGCTTGATATGTCTCCAACGTATCTATAATTTTTGATTGTTCCATGCTATTATATTATCTGTTTTGGATGTTTAATGGGCTTTAATATGCACTTTTATATTATTTTTGGGACTAACCTATTAACCGGAGGCCCAGTGCCAGTTTCTGTTTTTTGCCTATTTTAGTGTTTCGTTGAAAAGGAATATCAAACGGAACGAAACCTTCGTGAGGATCTTTCTTGGAACAAATGCAAAACAGGAGACTTGGAGTGGACGTCTGGAACTCTGTGAAGCTTCCACTGTTGGGGAACATTGCAGAAAATTAAAATTTTTCCTACGGTTTCACCAAGATCCATCTATGAGTTCATCTAAGCAATGAGTCAAGAGAGAGAGTTTGCATCTACATACCACTTGTAGATCGCGTGCGGAAGCTTGCAAGGTGATGATGTAGTCGTACTCGACGTGATCCAAATCACCGATGACCAGCGCCGAGCGGACGGCACCTCCGCGTTCAACACACGTACGGGACGGGAGACGTCTCCTCCTTCTTGATCCAGCAAGGGGGAAGGAGAGGTTGATGAAGATCCAGCAGCACGACAGCGTGGTGGTGGATGCAGGGCGTCACAGCAGCAGGGCTTCGCCGAGACTACGAGGGAGAGACGTAACGGGGGGAGATGGAGGCGCCAGGGGCTGGTGTGTGAAGTCCCTCCTCTCCCCCACTATATATAGGGGTGCCAGGGGGGGCGCCGGCCCTAGTAGATGAGATCTACTAGGGGGGGCGGCGGCCTAGGGGAGGTTTCCCTCCCCCCCAAGGCACCTAGGGGTGCCTTCCACCACTAGGACTCCTCCTAGGGGGAAACCCTAGGCG
Source organism: Triticum aestivum (assembly GCF_018294505.1). Taxonomy (NCBI): domain Eukaryota; kingdom Viridiplantae; phylum Streptophyta; class Magnoliopsida; order Poales; family Poaceae; genus Triticum; species Triticum aestivum. The sequence goes on along the minus strand of NC_057812.1, from coordinate 160,679,128 downwards.
CATGGGCCTATAGGGGCTGGTGCCCTTGGCCCATGAAGGCCAAGGCGCACCCCCTACAGCCCATGTGGCCCCCCGGGACAGGTGGCCCCACCCGGTGGACCCCCGGGACCCTTCCGGTGGTCCCGGTACAATATCGATAACCCCGAAACTTGTCCCGATGCCCGAAATAGCACTTCATATATATAATTCTTTACCTCCGGACCATTCCGGAACTCCTTGTGACGTCCGGGATCTCATCCGGGACTCCGAACAACATTCGGGTTTCTGCATATACATATCTTCATAACCCTAGCGTCACCGAACCTTAAGTGTGTAGACCCTACGGGTTCGGGAGACATGCAGACATGACCGAGACGCTCTCAGTCAATAACCAACAGCAGGATCTGGATACCCATGATGGCTCCCACATGCTCCTCGATGTTGTCATCGGATGAACCACTATGTCGAGGATTCGATCAAACCCTGTATGCAATTCCCTTTGTCATTCGGTACGTTACTTGCCCGAGACTCGATCGTCGGTATCCCAATACCTTGTTCAGTCTCGTTACCGACAAGTCACTTTACTCGTACCGTAATGCATGATCCCGTGTCCAACACCTTGGTCACATTGAGCTCATTATGATGATGCATTACCGAGTGGGCCCAGAGATACCTCTGCGTCATACGGAGTGACAAATCCCAGTCTCGATCCGTGTCAACCCAACAGCTACTTTCGGAGATACCTGTAATGCACCTTTATAGTCACCCAGTTACGTTGTGACGTTTGATACACCCAAGGCACTTCTACGGTATCCGGGAGTTACACGATCTCATGGTCTAAGAAAGAGATACTTGACATTGACAAAGCTCTAGCAATACGAACTACACGATCTTTTATGCTATGCTTAGGATTGGGTCTTGTCCATCACATCATTCTCCTAATGATGTGATCCCGTTATCAACGACATCCAATGTCCATAGTCAGGAAACCATGACTATTTGTTGATCACAACAAGCTGGTCAACTAGAGGCTTACCAGGGACATATTGTGGTCTAAGTATTCACACGTGTATTACGATTTCCGGATAATACAGTTATAGCATGAATAAAAGACAATTATCATGAACAATGAAATATAATAATACTTTTATTATTGCCTCTAGGGCATATTTCCAACAGTCTCCCACTTGCACTAGAGTCACCAATCTAGTTACATTGTGATGAATCGAACACCCATAGAGTTCTGGTGTTGATCATGTTTTGCACGCGAGAGAGGTTTAGTCAGCGGATCTGCGACATTCAGATCCGTGTGCACTTTGCAAATCTCTATGTCTCCATCTTGAACATTTTCACAGATGGAGTTGAAACGACGCTTGATGTGCCTGGTCTTCTTGTGAAACCTGGGCTCCTTGGCGAGGGCAATAGCTCCAGTGTTGTCACAGAAGAGTTTGATCAGCCCCGACGCATTGGGTATGACTCCTAGGTCGGTGATGAACTCCTTCACCCAAATCGCTTCATGTGCTGCCTCCGAGGCTACCATGTACTCCGCTTCACACGTAGATCCCGCCACGACGCTCTGCTTGCAGCTGGACCAGCTTACTGCTCCACCATTCAACATATACACGTATCCGGTTTGTGACTTAGAGTCATCCAGATCTGAGTCGAAGCTAGCGCCGACGTAACCCTTTATGACGAGCTCTTCGTCTCCTCCATAAACGAGAAACATGTCCTTCGTCCTTTTCAGGTACTTCAGGATATTCTTGACCGCTGTCCAGTGTTCCTTGCCGGGATTACTTTGGTATCTTGCTACCAAACTTACGGCAAGGTTTACATCGGGTCTGGTACACAGCATGGCATACATAATAGATCCTATGGCTGAAGCATAGGGGATGACACTCATCTCTTCTTTATCTTTTGCCGTGGTCGGTGACTGAGCTGAGCTCAGTCTCAGACCTTGTAACATAGGCAAGAACCCCTTCTTGGACTGATCCATTCTGAATCTCTTCAAAATCTTATCAAGGTATGTGCTTTGTGAAAGACCTATGAGGCGTCTCGATCTATCTCTATAGATCTTGATGCCTAATATATAAGCAGCTTCTCCAAGGTCCTTCATTGAAAAACACTTATTCAAGTAGGCCTTAATGCTGTCCAGAAATTCTATATTATTTCCCATCTGGAGTATGTCATCTACATATAATATGAGAAATGCTACAGAGCTCCCACTCACTTTCTTGTAAACGCAGGCTTCTCCATAAGTCTGCATAAACCCAAATGCTTTGATCATCTCATCAAAGCGAATGTTCCAACTCCGAGATGCTTGCACCAGTCCATAAATGGATCGCTGGAGCTTGCATACTTTGTTAGCGTTCCGAGGATCGACAAAACCTTCCGGCTGCATCATATACAGTTCTTCCTTAAGATGCCCGTTAAGGAATACTGTTTTGACGTCCATCTGCCATATCTCATAATCATAGTATGCGGCAATTGCTAACATGATTCGGACGGACTTTAGCTTCGCTACGGGAGAGAATGTCTCGTCGTAGTCAATCCCTTGAACCTGTCGATAACCCTTAGCGACAAGTCGAGCTTTATAGATGGTAATATTACCATCCGCGTCCGTCTTCTTCTTAAAGATCCATTTGTTTTCTATCGCTCGCCGATCATCGGGCAAGTCTGTCAAAGTCCATACTTTTTTTTCATACATGGATTCTATCTCGGATTTCATGGCTTCAAGCCATTTGTTGGAATCCGGGCCTGCCATTGCTTCTTCATAGTTCGAAGGTTCATTGTTGTCTAACAACATGATTTCCAGGACAGGGTTGCCGTACCACTCTGGAGCGGAACGTGTCCTTGTGGACCTACGAAGTTCAGCAGTAACTTGATCCGAAGTACCTTGATCATTATCATTGTTTTCCTCTTCAGTTGGTGTGGGCATCACAGGAACGGTTTCCTGCGCTGCGCCACTTTCCAGCTCAAGAGGTAGTACTTCATCGAGTTCTACTTTCCTCCCACTTACTTCTTTCGAGAGAAACTCTTTTTCCAGAAAGCATCCGTTCTTGGCAACAAAGATCTTGCCTTCGGATCTTAAGTAGAAGGTGTACCCGACAGTTTCCTTTGGGTATCCTATGAATACGCATTTTTCCGACTTGGGTTCGAGCTTTTCAGGTTGAAGTTTCTTGACATAAGCATCGCATCCCCAAACTTTTAGAAATGATAGCTTAGGTTTCTTTCCAAACCATAATTCATACGGTGTCGTCTCAACAGATTTAGATGGTGCCCTATTTAAAGTGAATGTAGCTGTCTCTAGAGCGTATCCCCAAAATGATAGCGGTAAATCGGTAAGGGACATCATAGACCGCACCATATCCAATAGGGTGTGATTACGACGTTCGGACACACCGTTTCGCTGAGGTGTTCCAGACGGCGTGAGCTGTGAAACGATTCCACATTTCCTTAAGTGTGTACCAAATTCGTGACTTAAGTATTCTCCTCCACGATCTGATCGTAAGAATTTTATCTTTCGGTCACGTTGATTCTCTACCTCATTCTGAAATTCCTTGAACTTTTCAAAGGTCTCAGACTTGTGTTTCATTAAGTAGACATACCCATATCTACTCAAGTCATCTGTGAGAGTGAGAACATAATGATATCCTCCGCGAGCCTCAACGCTCATTGGACCGCACACATCGGTATGTATGATTTCCAACAAGTTGGTTGCTCGCTCCATTGTTCCGGAGAACGGTGTCTTGGTCATTTTGCCCAAGAGGCATGGTTCGCACGTGTCAAACGATTCATAATCAAGAGACTCTAAAAGTCCATCGGCATGGAGCTTCTTCATGCGCTTGACACCAATGTGACCAAGGCGGCAGTGCCACAAGTATGTGGGACTATCGTTATCAACTTTAAATCTTTTGGCATCTACACTATGAACATGTGTAATATTACGCTCGAGATTCATTAAGAATAAACCATTGACCATCGGAGCATGACCATAAAACATATCTCTCATATAAATCGAACAACCATTATTCTCAGACTTAAATGAGTAGCCATCTCGTATTAAACGAGATCCTGATACAATGTTCATGCTCAAACTTGGCACTAAATAACAATTATTAAGGTTCAAAACTAATCCCGTAGGTAAATGTAGAGGCAGCGTGCCGACGGCGATCACATCGACTCTGGAACCATTCCCGACGCGCATCGTCACCTCGTCCTTTGCCAGTCTCCGTTTATTCCGCAGCTCCTGCTGTGAGTTACAAATATGAGCAACGGCACCGGTATCAAATACCCAGGAGTTACTACGATTACTAGTAAGGTACACATCAATCACATGTATATCAAATATACCTTTGGTGTTGCCGGCCTTCTTATCCGCTAAGTATTTGGGGCAGTTCCGCTTCCAGTGACCCTTCCCCTCGCAATAAAAGCACTCAGTCTCAGGCTTGGGTCCATTCTTTGACTTCTTCCCGGTAACTGGCTTACCAGGCGTGGCAACATCTTTGCCGTCCTTCTTGAAGTTCTTCTTACCCTTGCCCTTCTTGAACTTAGTGGTCTTATTGACCATCAACACTTGATGTTCTTTCTTGATTTCAGCCTCTGCTGACTTCAGCATCGAGAACACTTCAGGAATGGTCTTTTCCATCCCCTGCATGTTGTAGTTCATCACAAAGCTCTTGTAGCTTGGTGGGAGCGACTGGAGGATTCTGTCAATGACCGCCTCATCTGGGAGGTTAATGTTCAGCTGGGTCATACGGTTGTGCAACCCAGACATCTTTAGGATGTGCTCACTGACAGAACTGTTTTCCTCCATCTTACAACTGTAGAACTTGTCGGAGACATCATATCTCTCGACCGGGGCATGAGCTTGGAAAACTAGTTTCAGCTCTTCGAACATCTCATATGCTCCGTGATGCTCAAAACGCTTTTGGAGCCCCGGTTCTAAGCTGTAAAGCATGCCGCACTGAACGAGGGAGTAATCATCAGCACGAGACTGCCAAGCATTCATAATGTCTTGGTTCTCTGGGACGGGAGCGTCACCTAGCGGTCCTTCTAGGACATATTGTTTCCTGGCAGCTATGAGGATGATCCTCAGGTTCCGGACCCAGTCCGTATAGTTGCTGCCATCATCTTTCAGCTTGGTTTTCTCTAGGAACGCGTTGAAGTTCATGTTGACATTAGCGTTGGCCATTGATCTACAAGACATATTTGCAAAGGTTTTAGACTAAGTTCATGATAATAAAGTTCTAATCAAATTATGAACTCCCACTTAGATTAGAATCCCTCTAGTCATCTAAGTGTTACACGATCCGAGTCGACTAGGCCGTGTCCGATCATCACGTGAGACGGACTAGTCATCGTCAGTGAACATTTTCATGTTGATCGTATCTTCCATACGACTCGTGTTCGACCTTTCGGTCTCCGTGTTCCGAGGCCATGTCTGCACATGCTAGGCTCGTCAAGTTAACCCTAAGTGTTTTCGCTGTGTAAAACTGTCTTACACCCGTTGTATGTGAACGTAAGAATCCATCACACCCGATCATCACGTGGTGCTTAGAAGCGACGAACTGTAGCAACGGTGCACAGTTAGGGGAGAACACTTCTTGAAATTTTATAAGGGATCATCTTATTTACTACCGTCGTCCTAAGTAAACAAGATGCATAATACATAATAAACATCACATGCAATTATATAGTTGTGACATGATATGGCCAATATCATATAGCTCCATTGATCTTCATCTTCGGGGCTCCATGATCATCTTGTCACCGGCTTGACACCATGATCTCCATCATCATGATCTCCATCATCATGATCTCCATCATCGTGTCTTCATGAAGTTGTCACGCCAACGACTACTTCTACTTCTATGACTAACGTTTAGCAATAAAGTAAAGTAGTTTACATGACGTTATTCAATGACACGCAGGTCATACAAAAAATAATGACAACTCCTATGGCTCCTGCCGGTTGTCATACTCATCGACATGCAAGTCATGAATCCTATTACAAAGAACATGATCTCATACATCACAATTCATCATTCATCACAACTTCTGGCCATATCACATCACATGATCAATCGCTGCAAAAACAAGTTAGACGTCCTCTAATTGTTGTTGCATCTTTTACGTGGCTGCAATTGGGTTCTAGCAAGAACGTTTTCTTACCTACGAATCACCACAACGTGATTTTGTCAACTTCTATTTACCCTTCATAAGGGCCCTGTTCATCGATTCCGCTCCAACTAAGGTGGGAGAGACAGACACCCGCCAGCCACCTTATGCAACTAGTGCATGTCAGTCGGTGGAACCGGTCTCACGTAAGCGTACGTGTAAGGTTGGTCCGGGCCGCTTCATCCCACAATACCGTTGAGCAAGAAAAGACTAGTAGAGGCAAGTAAGATGACAAAATCCACGCCCACAACAAAATTGTGTTCTACTCGTGCAAAGAGAACTACGCATAAACCTGGCTCTGATACCACTGTTGGGGAACATTGCAGAAAATTAAAATTTTTCCTACGGTTTCACCAAGATCCATCTATGAGTTCATCTAAGCAACGAGTCAAGAGAGAGAGAGTTTGCATCTACATACCACTTGTAGATCGCGTGCGGAAGCTTGCAAGGTGATGATGTAGTCGTACTCGACGTGATCCAAATCACCGATGACCAGCGCCGAACGGACGGCACCTCCGCGTTCAACACACGTACGGGACGGGAGACGTCTCCTCCTTCTTGATCCAGCAAGGGGGAAGGAGAGGTTGATGAAGATCCAGCAGCGCGACGGCGTGGTGGTGGATGCAGGGCGTCACAGCAGCAGGGCTTCGCCGAGACTACGAGGGAGAGACGTAACGGGGGGAGATGGAGGCGCCAGGGGCTGGTGTGTGAAGTCCCTCCTCTCCCCCACTATATATAGGGGTGCTAGGGGGGGCGCCGTCCCTAGTAGATGAGATCTACTAGGGGGGGCGGCGGCCTAGGGGAGGTTTCCCTCCCCCCCAAGGCACCTAGGGGTGCCTTCCACCACTAGGACTCCTCCTAGGGGGAAACCCTAGGCGCATGGGCCTATAGGGGCTGGTGCCCTTGGCCCATGAAGGCCAAGGCGCACCCCCTACAGCCCATGTGGCCCCCCGGGACAGGTGGCCCCACCCGGTGGACCCCCGGGACCCTTCCGGTGGTCCCGGTACAATACCGATAACCCCGAAACTTGTCCCGATGCCCGAAATAGCACTTCCTATATATAATTCTTTACCTCCGGACCATTCCGGAACTCCTTGTGACGTCCGGGATCTCATCCGGGACTCCGAACAACATTCGGGTTTCTGCATATACATATCTTCATAACCCTAGCGTCACCGAACCTTAAGTGTGTAGACCCTACGGGTTCGGGAGACATGGCTCTCAGTCAATAACCAACAGCGGGATCTGGATACCCATGATGGCTCCCACATGCTCCTCGATGTTGTCATCGGATGAACCACTATGTCGAGGATTCGATCAAACCCTGTATGCAATTCCCTTTGTCATTCGGTACGTTACTTGCCCGAGACTCGATCGTCGGTATCCCAATACCTTGTTCAGTCTCGTTACCGGCAAGTCACTTTACTCGTACCGTAATGCATGATCCCGTGTCCAACACCTTGGTCACATTGAGCTCATTATGATGATGCATTACCGAGTGGGCCCAGAGATACCTCTCCGTCATACGGAGTGACAAATCCCAGTCTCGATCCGTGTCAACCCAACAGCTACTTTCAGAGATACCTGTAATGCACCTTTATAGTCACCCAGTTACGTTGTGACGTTTGATACACCCAAGGCACTTCTACGGTATCCGGGAGTTACACGATCTCATGGTCTAAGGAAGAGATACTTGACATTGACAAAGCTCTAGCAATACGAACTACACGATCTTTTATGCTATGCTTAGGATTGGGTCTTGTCCATCACATCATTCTCCTAATGATGTGATCCCGTTATCAACGACATCCAATGTCCATAGTCAGGAAACCATGACTATCTGTTGATCACAACAAGCTGGTCAACTAGAGGCTTACCAGGGACATATTGTGGTCTAAGTATTCACACGTGTATTACGATTTCCGGATAATACAGTTATAGCATGAATAAAAGACAATTGTCATGAACAATGAAATATAATAATACTTTTATTATTGCCTCTAGGGCATATTTCCAACATCCACGAGGTAGGAGGGCGCGCCCAGGGGGTAGCCGTGCCCCCACCCTTGTGGGCCCCACGGAGCTCCACCGACGTACTTCTTTCGCCTATATATACTCTCCCTAAAAACATCAGGGGGAGCCACGAAACCACTTTTCGACCACCGCAACCTTATGTACCCGTGAGATCCCATCTGGGGCCTTTTTCGGCGATCTGCTGGAGGGTGATTCGATCACGGAGGGCTTCTACATCAACACCATAGCCTCTCCGGTGATATGTGAGTAGTTTACCACATACCTTCGGGTCCATAGTTATTAGCTAGATGGCTTCTTCTCTCTCTTTGGTTCTCAATACAAAGTTCTCCTCGTTGCTCTTGGAGATCTATTCGATGTAATACTTTTTGCAGTGTGTTTGCCGAGATCCAATGAATTGTGGATTTATGATCAAGTTTATCTATGAACAATATTTGGTTCTTCTCTGAATTCTTATATGCATGATTTGATATATATCTTTGCAAGTCTCTTCGAATTATCGGTTTAGTTTGGCCTACTAGATTGATCTTTCTTGCAATGGGAGAAGTGCTTAGTGAGGGAGTCCTGGATTAGGGGGTGTCCGGATGGCCAGACTATACCTTCGGCCGGACTCCTGGACTATGAAGATACAAGATTGAAGACTTCGTCCCGTGTCCGGAAGGGACTTTCCTTGGCGTGGAAGGCAAGCTTGGCGATACGGATATGTAGATCTCCTACCATTGTAACCGACTCTGTGTAACCCTAGCCCTCTCCGGTGTCTATATAAATCGGAGAGGTTTAGTCCGTAGAGAGAACAACAATCATACCATCGGCTAGCTTCTAGGGTTTAGCTTCTCTGATCTCGTGGTAGATCTACTCTTGTACTACCCATATCATCAATATTAATTAAGCAGGACATAGGGTTTTACCTCCATCAAGAGGGCCCGAACCTGGGTAAAACATCGTGTCCCCTGCCTCCTGTTACCATCCGGCCTAGACGCACAGTTCGGGACCCCCTACCCGAGATCCGCTGGTTTTGACACCGACATTGGTGCTTTCATTGAGAGTTCCTCTGTGCCGTCGCCCTCAGGAAGGATGCCTCATCCCGTCTTTAATGACGGCACCGTTGTTAAGGGAGCTTTGGATGCCGGCCAAACTCTCCGACTAGGCGGTTTCCTTATGACCGCCTGTTCGGCTACTGCGCCGATGATGACCTCTCGGGTCATCGAAAGCAATCTTCACGTCAGCTCAGAATTCACCGAGCAGCTAGATCCAATGGAGCTCTCTTCCCTAAACGAGCTCTTGGATCGCATCGCCGCCCTGGGAGTCGCTACGGATTACGACCAGATTGGGACTAAACCCAATCTGAGAGAGATTAACTCTCCCCAGGTCACCCATCATGTTGCCATGGTAGAGGGACAGTGCGACGACCCTTCATCTATCTTAAGGACTAGCTATGTCCGGATTCCCGATCCCTCCAAGACGGATACCCGCGGAGGGGAGGATATCACTCAAGACCTGAACTTAAAGTCAGGCGACAGACTAGATTCATTGGGCCGCATCCAAGAATCCCAACGTCTGAGTTCGGAAACTCCTTGGCCCCTGGGTCTCAGATTGGGTGAGATTTCGGCTTTGATTCCACCCACCCACCCGTACATAAGCGATCTATCCCAAATTAGGCAAGAGCCCGAAGAAACAATACATCATTACTGGGCCAGATTCCTCCTGGTTATGAACAGGATAACGGACTGCCGCAAGGAAGACGCAATTTCATTCTTTTGCAATAATTGCACGGACAAGGGAATCCTCAACGCCATAAGTCGCCGTGATATTACGCGCTTTGCTGACTTGGCGTCCATAGTACGAAAGTACTATGCGATGGAAAGCGCCTGGAAAACCGAAACAAAATTTTGGGACAATCCGACCTTGAATACAAACCCGGTCCGAAATAAAAGGGTGCATCATCGTCAGACACCCGGGTTCAATACCAAAAAGCAAAAGCCCTCTACAGGGCACGGAACCGTACTGGAAGGATGGCTTGATGGACCCTGTAAAATTCATAGTGCAGAAGGTGCCACACCAACTCACAGCCTTAGAGCATGTTGGATACTCCAACAGGTGGCAAAAATTGGTGAAGATCTTCTAATTCCAGAAGCCACAGAAAGCCACCCCAGAGAAACCAGTACGATATTAACAGTCTTCGAGACTTTTGCATCAAATAATATGCGAAAAAGAACACTCCGCGGCCTTGCCGAAGTCTACCAAGTAGCAACAATAAACCCATGGAGTGACACGGCTATTACTTTTAACGCCAGTGACGAACCTAAATTCTGAAGAGCCCGAGCACCAGCCGCATTGGTCCTCAGTCCAATAGTGGACGGCTTTCGTCTTACCAAGGTACTCATGGATGGCGGCAGCGGATTGAACCTCATTTATGAGGAAACCCTTCAAAAAATGGAAATAGACTGGAACCGCATTGAGCGAAGCAGTACAACCTTTAGAGGAATAATCCCCAGTTGGGAAGCGCACTATACATGAAAAATCACACTAGATGTGGTGTTCGGCACGCCGGATAATTACAGGTCTGAAGAGGTCACGTTCCAGGTGGCCCCATTCAGTAGCGGATATCACGCTCTGCTAGGGCGGGAAGCGTTTACAGTCTTCCAAGCAATACCCCATTACGGGTACATGAAGCTCAAGATGCCCGGGCCTAACGGAATCATCACTCTCGTTAGTGATCCGGACATAGCACTCCGCGCCGAAAACAAGACAGCCACACTGGCCCTCGAGGCGCTATCCGAAGCCCTAGCGGCTGAGGAACTGACTGCGCTGCGCTCCATGGTGAATAGGGACGATGTGATACTCGATAAAAGATCCAAGTCCACCTCCTTTAAACCAGGGGACGAAATAGTCAAATTCCAGGTCCATCCAACGGACCCCAATAAAACAGCTTCCATCGGGGCACAGTTAAACCCTGATGTAGACGCCGCACTGCGAGAGTTCCTACGAGAGAACTGGGACATTTTCGCCTGGCACCCTTCAGACATGCCAGGAATCCCACACAGGCTGGCCGAACACAGCTTAAATATCCTAAAAGGATTTAGGCCAGTCAAATAGGCTCTTCGGCGTTTTTCCGAACCTAAGAGACAGGCCATGGGAGAGGAACTAGCCAAGCTATTGGAGGCCGGATTCATCAAAGATATCAAACATCCGGACTGGCTAGCAAACCTGGTGATGGTACCAAAGAAGGACAAATCCTGGCGCCTATGCGTTGATTTCAAAGACCTTAACAAGGCTTGCCCAAAGGATCCCTTCTCTCTCCCCCGCATCGATCAAATTATCAACGCTACCACAGGACACGATTTGTTGTGTTTCCTCGACGCATACTCCGGCTACCATCAAATAAAGATGGCAAAGTCAGACCAAGCCGCAACGGCATTCATCACACCATACGGCCCATTCTGCTTCAACACAATGCCCTTCGGGCTCAAAAACGCCAGCGCAACATATCAGCGCATGATTCAGACATGTCTGGCAAACCAGATCGGCAAAATAGTGGAGGCATACGTAGATGATGTGGTCATTAAAACAAGACATGTCGAATCTCTAGTAGACGACTTGAGGCTAACATTCGATAACCTCCGAACATATGACATCAAGCTCAACCCGGAAAAATGCGTCTTCGGCGTTCCAGCCGGAAAGCTCTTGGGCTTCATTGTATACGGTAGAAGAATTGAAGCAAATCCAGCCAAGATCCGAGCTCTGTCACAGTTGGATATCCCGAAGGACCTCAAACAAATACAAAAATTAACCGGATGCGTGGCGGCTCTAAGCCGCTTTATCTCCCGCTTAGGAGAAAAGCCCCTACCCCTTTACCGCCTCCTTCGGCGCACCGAACACTTTGAGTGGATGGATGCAGCCACGGTCGGACTCAACGAAATAAAAGCCATCTTGGCAACAAACCCAGTCCTGGCCGCGCCAAACATTGGCGAACCAATGCTATTATACATTGCAGCAACCCATCAGGTCGTAAGCGCAGTGCTCGTCGTCAAACGAGAAACGGACGGACACAAATTCCCCCTTCAAAAGCCGGTCTATTATGTGTCCACTATCCTTACTCCGTGCAAGTCACAGTACCTGCACTATCAAAAGATTGCGTACGCAGTATTTATGGCATCCCGGAAGCTGCGACACTACTTTTAAGAGTGTTCAATAACAGTAGCCTCGGAAGTGCCACTTAACGATATTATAAATAACCACGAAGCGACGGGCCGGATTGCAAAATGGGCCATTGAGCTCCTCCCATTTGACATAACTTACAAGCCATGATGAGCTATCAAGTCGCAAGTTTTGGCCGACTTCGTCGCAGAATGGACGGAGGCCGAACTCCCTAAAGAGTACGACACATATTCAAACTGGGTCATGCACTTCGACGGCTCCAAAATGTTGGCCGGTCTAGGGGCTGGCATCGTTTTGACGTCCCCCACAGGAGACACAGTTCAATATGTACTCCAGATAATGTACACAGACTCCAACAACGCAGCCGAATATGAGGCCCTTTTACATGGTCTTCGGATGGCAGTATCCATGGGCATTCAACGCCTAGAGGTGCGCGGGGACTCGAACCTCGCAATATCCCAAATAAATGGAGACTTTGATGCCAAGGATCCAAAAATGGCAGCTTATCGCAACGCCGTCCTAAAAATGTCAGCTCGGTTTGAAGGGCTCGAATTTCACCATATAGCCCGGGAAAATAATCAGGCGGCAGATGTCCTGGCACGCATCGGCGCAAAACACGATGTAGTCCCCCCAACATCTTCTTGGAAAGGCTGTTCAAGCCGTCCGTAGTATGGGAAGGGGAACCTGGCAATAGCAGCCCGGACCCAACCGCACTGCCCGACACCGAACACTCTGACACAATTGGAGGCTCTGCCAATGAAATAACACCTTTAGCCCACGTAATAATGGCCATCATCGCCCCGTGGACAGAACCATTCCTCGCCTACCTTACCAGGCAGGAACTCCCTGAGGACCAAAATGAGGCACACTGCATAGTGCGGCGATCTAAAGCCTATAAAGTCCATGAGGGAGAGCTTTATAAGAAAAGCACTACCGGAGTCCTTCGAAGGTGCATCTCCGAAGAGGAAGGGCGGAACCTCCTGGCTGAAATTCATGCCGAACTCGGCGGACATCACGCTGCAGCTCGGTCCCTTGTAAGCAAGGCCTTCCATACAGGCTTCTATTGGCCGACGGCCCGGGCAGACGCCCATGACTTAGTCCAACGATGCGTACTAGATTGATATCTTTGCAAGAGTCTTTGAATTATCGGTTTAGTTTGGCCTACTAGATTGATCTTTCTTGCAATGGGAGAAGTGATTAGCTTTGGATTCAATCTTGTGGTCTCCTCTCCCAGTGACAGTAGGGGCAGCAAGGCACGTATTGTATTGTTGCCATCGAGGATAAAAAGATGAGGTTTATATCATATTGCTTGAGTTTATCCCTCTACATCATGTCATCTTGCCTAAATCATTACTCTGTTCTTATGAACTTAATACTCTAGATGCATGCTGGATAGCGGTTGATGTGTGGAGTAATAGTAGTAGATGCAGAATCATTTCGGTCTACTTATGAAAGTGCAACTATCCCTGGGTGGTTTTGGTAATTCCTAACAACATATAGCTCATTGAGCTAATGCTATTCCAAGATTAATATTTCAGGAAAAGCTCAATGAATGGCATGACATGGATGAGGAAAGTGGACCCCTCAAAATACTAAGGACAAAAAGATTGGCTCAAGACTCTACATTTTATATTTTAGTGATCCAAGATCACATTGAGTCTATAGGAAAAGCCAATACTATCAAGGAGGGATGAGGTGTTGCTTGATGAGGTTCTTGCTTCATAGTGCTTAGTGATATGCTCCAAAACCCTCAACTACCTTCCCACATCCACATATGACCTAAACCAAAAGTCAAACTCGGCCCCACCGATTCTTTCTATCCGGCGCCACCGAGTTCAGATGTCATAGCCACTGCCACAAACCCTAGGCAAATCGGTCTCACCGATAGGGATCTCGGTCACATCGAGATGGGGTTGTAATCTCTCTGTTTCCCTTCATAACGTTTCGGTCCTACCGAGATGAGCGATTGGTCCCACCGAGATTTCAATGTAAACTCTCTGTTTCCCTTTTGTAACATTTCGGTCCCACCGAAATGAGCAAATCGGTCCCACCGAGTTTACCTGACCAACTCTCTGGTTAGCTTATTACCAAAATCGGTCCCACCGAGATTACGTTATGCCCTAACCCTAACCATATCGGTCCTACCGAGTTGCATCTCAGTCCCACCGAAAATCCTAACGGTCACTAGGTTTGCTAAATCGGCCCGACCGGGTTTCTCAATTCGGTCTCACCGAGATTGGTAAATTGTGTGTAACGGTTAGTTTTTGTGTGGAGGCTATATATACTCCTCCACCCACTCTTCATTCGTGGAGAGAGCCATCAGAACATACCTACACTTCCAATACACATTTTCTGAGAGAGAACCACCTACTCATGTGTTGAGGCCAAGATATTCCATTCCCACCATATGAATCTTGATCTCTAGCCTTCCCCAAGTTGCTTTCCACTCAAATCTTCATTCCACCAAATCCAAATCCTGTGAGAGAGAGTTGAGTGTTGGGGAGACTATCATTTGAAGCACAAGAGCAAGGAGTTCATCATCAACACACCGTTTGTTACTTCTTGGAGAGTGGTGTCTCCTAGATTGGCTAGGTGTCACTTGGGAGCCTCCGACAATATTGTGGAGTTGAACCAAGGAGTTTGTAAGGGCAAGGAGATCGCCTACTTCGTGAAGATCTACCACTAGTGAGGCAAGTCCTTCGTGGGAGATGGCCATGATTGGATAGACAAGGTTGCTTCTTCGTGGACCCTTTGTGGGTGGAGCCCTCCGTGGACTCGCGCAACCGTTACCCTTCGTGGGTTGAAGTCTCCATCAACGTGGATGTACGATAGCACCACCTATCGAAACCACGAAAAAAACATCCGTGTCTCCAATTGCGTTTGAATTCTCCAAACCCTTCCCTTTACATTCTTGCAAGTTGCATGCTTTACTTTTCGCTGCTCATAGACTCTTTGCATGCTTGCTTGAATTGTGTTAAGATTGCTTGACTTGTGCTAAAATAGCTAAAATCTGCCAAAGACTAAAATTGGGAAAAGGATAGATTTTTAATTGGTCAAGTAGTCTAATCACCCCCCCCTCTAGACATACTTTCGATCCTACAAGTGGTATCAGAGCTTTGGTCTCCATTTGCCTTGATTTTCATAGCTTTTGGAAGTCATAGCCTTGGTTTCACAACCTAGGAGAGTATGGTGTCTAGCAAGGGAAATTACCACCGTAGAGGTCCTTACTTTGATGGTACTAATTTTGCTAGTTGGAAGCATAAGATGAAAATGCATATTCTTGGACATAACCCCGCCGTTTGGGCTATCGTGTGTGTTGGCTTGCAAGGTGAATTCTTTGATGGGAGAGAACCGAATCGTGAAGCTACCGCGGAAGAGTTGAAGATGCTACAATACAATGGTCAAGCTTGTGATATCCTCTTCAATGGATTGTGCCCTGAAGAATTCAACAAAATCAACCGTCTTGAGAATGCAAAGGAAATTTGGGATACTTTGATTGATATGCACGAAGGTACCGACTCCATCAAGGAATCCAAGTTGGATGTGCTTCAAAGTCAACTTGACAAGTTCAAAATGAAGGATGGTGAAGGTGTCGCTGAAATGTACCCTAGGCTTGCTCTTATCACAATGAGATTACCAGCTTAGGAAGTGAAGAGATGACCGACAAATTCATCATCAAGAAGATCCTAAGAGCCTTGGGTGAAAAATACGATACCGTATGCACATTGATCCAAATGATGCCAAATTACAAAGATCTCATGCCAACGGAAGTCACTGGAAGAATTGTTGTTCATGAGATGTCGCTCAAGGATAAGGAGGAGCTCCATAACAAGTCAAGTGGTGCTTACAAAGCCTCATGTGAAGCTCCCACATCATCAAGTGAGAAACAAACCTTCAATGAAGAATTGAGCCTAATGGTGAAGAACTTCAACAAGTTCTACAAGAATAGAAGCAAAGAGAGAAGTTCCAAGTCAAGGTACTACAATGACAAAAGATCTTCTAGTCGAGAGCAAAACTTCTACAATTGTGGAAGACCTGGACACTACTCCAATGAGTGTACGGCTCCCCACAAGAGAAGAGAAGATTCTCCCAAAATAAGAAGTAGAAGAGAAGAATCACCATCAAGGGAGAGAAGGAGTAGGGATGATCGATATGAACGAAGACCCACTCGGAGAAGCAAGGATTCGAAAAGGAAGGACAAGTCATCAAGGAGCTACACAAAACGAAGACATCAAGCTCATGTTGGTGAATGGGTATCCGACTCCGACTCTGACAATGACTCCGAGAGAAGCTATCACTCCGACTCCGAATATACTCAAGATGAAGGTGTTGCCGGTCTAGCACTTGTGTCAACCAACTCCTATGACATATTTGATTCACCAAATGAAGGAATTGGAAGATGCTTCATGGCCAAAGGTCCAAAGGTATCACACCCCGAGTATGTTGATTTCAATAGTGATAAATATGACTTGTTAGGTGATGATGATTTACTTGTTGACAACTATAGTGATGAATACTATGATGAAACGTCAATTAATCATGCTAATCAAGATGAAATGAATGACAATGATAAGGAGAAGATTGAGTCTCTAACGAAAGAACTAAACACTCTTAAGTTAGCTCATGAAACTATCTTAGGAGATCAACGAGAACTTTTAAGGACTCATGAGAAATTACGTTTTGAGAAGCTCAATCTTGAGCAAGAGCATGAGTTCTTAAAGGCAATCAATGATGATCTTCGCAAGAAAAGTTCTTCTTACATTGCCAAGCGTTTACTCTTATCCACTTACATGCCTCAAGTCAAGTCTAGTAACAAGAACAAGAAGGATTCTTCTTCTAGTAGTAACAATAATCATGCTAAATCCAATATTGTTGCTTCTAGTAGTTCTCTTGACTCCACTAATGATTCTCTTAGCCAAGTTACACTTGAGCAAGAAAATAGCTTATTGAAGGGAATCATAGAGAAAGGTGTTTACAAGAGCCTTGCTGGGAGTAAGCAATTCAAGGAAATTGTATGCAAGCAAGGAAGGCACCGGAAGAATCAAGGTATTGGTTTTGAACAAAAGTTCAATGCCAATGGAGTTGAGTGGGAAGAAGATCAATACCCCAAGACGAAGTTTGTTCCTCAACAAGAGAAGTATGATCCTACTTCTTCCAAAGGGACACAAGATCAAGATGATCTTCCACCACAAGACCACAAGCAAAAAGGCAAGGACAAGCTTCAAGAGGAAATTGATGCATTTGAAGAAGTTCCTAAGGCCTTGGTCAAGTGGGTTGCCAAGACTACATCAAGTTCCACTTCATTAAGTACAACTACAACTCCGAGGATTCCCATCAAGATGGTGTGGATCCCGAAGAAGAAGAACTATAGAGTTCTTGAGGGTGACTCCGCCAACATACTTCACTCTTATCATTTTGGCAAGAACAAGTGCGATCAACTTCCACATCTTGCACTAGTTCAAGGAGTCACAAACCCTCTTGTTGGTAAGACAAGGGACAAGGTAACCTAATGCTCTCATAGACATCATCTTGTGTGTGCATCACTCTATGTCTATGGATATCCTTGTTTGTTCCTTGTGGGACTAACCCGTGTAGGTATTGAAAGTGCAACTCACTCCAAAGGATAGCTGCAAATGATCTACATCAACATTGAGCATCCACATCTTCAACATCTACATGAAGTCATCATCGACAAAACCCAAGGTTAGTTCATCCCTCTTAGGGGGGATCTCACATCTAGGGGGAGCTTTACTCTAACAATTGAGTTAAAGCAACTCTAATGGTGTGAACACAACAACGCTTTATGTAAAAGTGGCAACCGCACTTGTGCTTAAACGATGAGTATGACCTATGATCAAATGTTCTCATTTGACTCCTAAGTCAATATACTCATATATAGATGACCTAGTCATCGCCAATTGCTTGATAGATGCTAGAATTGTTTGTGCATGCTTTGCCACATATTTCATTTGTCATTTTATTGTGTGAGCATGTTGGTTGCATAATTTACTCATTCGAGGACATACACTTGTTGTTTTGATTGATTGGTTTCCTTTTCTTTTGGCCAAGTGGATGGACAAGAATGCCTAAGAACCTTCTCTAGCTATCTATGATTTTCTCGTCTCAAACTGTATTCATGCTGCATCACAAAGTTTGATCCAGTCAGATTCGAACCACTCTGTGTGAGGAGCACTCGGAGTCCCCGATTCGTCATAGACTTAAACTTCCAAAACTTCTTTGTGTGTTTCGGTCTAACCGATTCATCCATTTCGGTCATACCAAGATCACTAAGTCGATCTAGGTTTTCAATCTCGGTGCAACCGATTCGAACTTTTCGGTCACACCGAGTTGTTCCACTCGGTCACACTGACAGGGTCAGGCTATATATATCCACGGGTCAAATTTTGGAAAACTTCCCGAACCTCCTCACCCACGCTTAGCCTGCTCTGCCTCCCTGTGTCTCAGGATCATCCTCCTCGTCACCAGCCGCCTCCTATCGCTGGTCTCTGCCACCGTCAACGGGATCATCTCCACCATTGCCGTCGTAGCAAGTTCATCGCCGAACTAGGGTATGGACTTGAACTTTGTGTTGTTCTAACTCCGATTCCCCAGCACATTGTTTTTCCATGTATCTTGCCACGATTGAGATCATTCTATCCATCGAAAACACTCCATAGTTTAGTCGTGAATTGAAAATTCAGGGTTAGGTTTCCGCCGAAACCATCTCGGACCGACCGAGTTGATGAAATCGGTTCCACCGATTTGGCTCAGGCCATTGCACATGTGATTCTCGGTCTGACCGAGAATTGCAAATCGGTGTGATCGAGTTCAGCACTTTGTGAAACCCTAGCAGTCTCGGTGCCACCGAACTGTGACTCGGTCTGACTGAGTTCACTAGTTTAGGTTCCAAAAGTTGCTTCATTATCACCGAGTTTGCAAATCGGTAGATCCAAAATGCTTTCTGTGGAAAACTAAAACTAAGTTTTTAATTCATTCTTTTGCAAAAACCTCTGTACTTTGTGATGCTCATCCACTCTACCTCATCTATAATCTATTCACAGGGTCTGCTGTCAGTGTTTGCATCATGTCAGATCAGAGTGACAGTCAGAACAAGTCAGAGGAGTAGGTTCACTTGAGTGAGGGCACTAGTCCCTCTAGCAGCTCAGATGATGGCAACAGGAGCACACCAAGCAATCTGCCAAAGGCTGCCACCAGGGCCAGCAAGAAAAGAACCTCAGAGTCAGAGGATGAGGACTATGTGGCTGAGGAAGAAGAAACCACCTCAAAGAGGAAAGTCCTGAAGAAGGAATATGGCACAACTGCTGCCACCAAGCCAGGAATGAAGCAAAAGGTTCCTGCCAAGAGAGCTCCAATGTCTAAAGCCAGAGCATCCACTCAAGAGACTTTGGGATCTGCACCCAAAGAGCAGGTTGTGGCAGAAAAGAAAAGGAAGGAAAGGGTCAAAAAGACCACTGCCAGAGTGCTTGGGAGATCTTCAATCATGAAAGACTCTGAAGAAGAGGAAGAGGAAGAGGATGCAGCACCAGCACCCAAAACACAAAAGCTTATGGGAGATGCCATAAGATCAGGGGCTGCTCCATCTAAGCCCAAAGGAACTTCTACGCTAGCTACTCCAAAACCCAAAACTGCACCAAAGAGGAGTACCAGGAACATTCCAGCTGCTGAGAAAAACAAGGACCCAGTGCCTGAAACTTTTGCTGAAGAACAAGATGATGAGACACATGTTTTGAGGAAGTTAAAGCCAAAAATTCCATATCATAATGATGCTCATCCTGTAGCAGAAAACATGAAGATCAGGAAGGACTCAGGATTGAGGCTATGGAGAGAGTCAGATCCATATGCCACCAGAAGGAGAACTGCTGTGGACTACAGGTTCCATACTAAAGAACAACAGGATTTTTATGAGACAATGTTGCTTGACAAGAAACCAATAGTATGTGACATGAGATGGGTCAACTGGTAGTACATCAAGGAGAATGAAGAACACTATCCAGGAGTATATGACAGTTTCAAGGCTTGTGGAGTTGATGAGTTTGTGGCTCAGAAGCTCACAAAGTGGAATGATGAGCTTATCATGCAGTTCTACTCCACAGCTCACTTCTACCTAGATGGCAAAATAGTCTGGATGTCTGAAGGCACTAGATACCAGTCAACAGTAGCAGAATGGGCTCAATTGATCAATGCTCCTGAGGAGAATGAAGATGACTTGGATGTCTATGCCAAGAAGAAGAAGGATCACAACTCCATGGCTAGCATGTACAAGGAGATTCCTGATGCAGATCTTGAGACTCACCAATTTGGATCAATGAAACACCTGCTGTCAGGACTGCCTACTATCAATTGGATCCTCAGGCACACTCTTCTGCCCAAGTCTGGTGATCACAGAATGATCAGAGGCCACTCCATCAATCTGCTACATATATTTGATGTGCCACAAAAGTTCAAGGTCATGAGTCTTATAGTTGAAACTATCAAGAGGACAGCTGCTGACCAAAAGAGACGCTGTGGGTATGCACCACAGATCCAGGAGTTGATTAACTCCAAGATGGGCACTGGCACATACTTGTTGGACAAGGAGCACATGCCTATCTATCCAGACTTTGAGGACAACCAAGTGGTTATGAATGAGGATGAACCATCTTCTGTGCATGTTCAAGCAAAGAGGGAGAAGGCAAAGGCTGAGAAAGATGCAAAGATGCCAACCATGGAAGAGGCATCTCAGTATCTTCTGAAGAGCAAGCAAGATCAACTTGGATACTTGATTGCATCCACTCTAAGGATTGAGAAAGGGCTGGCCACCCTAACTCAAAACCAGGAGAGCTTGGAAAGGATCGTGGAGCAGAAGTTCTATGACATGGATGTGAAGGTAACTGAGATCCAGTCTGTTGTGGAGCAACTTCAGGATGATATGCATGAGAGGAAGGGCAAGACAACCACTGATGCATTTGCCAGAGTGCCTAGAGCTCAGAGATCTGCTGCAATGCCTGTTCCAGACACCAGAGCAACTTCATCTGCACTAGCTACAGCTTCAGTGCCACCAGCTCCAGCACCTACTCCATCAGCTCCATCTAGATCGACTGAAGCCTTCGTTCTTGGAGTTATTCGGACACCACCACCTGAGGACCAAGCCTGAGAGACGATTTAGTGATATGCATCTTCTATGAACTTTTTGGTAACTTGTTGCCAAAGGGGAGAAAAATGTATAGATCATAGGCTTCGAGAGAGAGTGTTGCTTTTTTATTCTCTCTTGCTTTGGTGGTTGAACTTTATTTGCTTGTTTGAGATACTTTCTGCCTGTGTGATACTTGGATGATCATGTGTGTTTGATCATATGCAACATTAATGCTTGTTGGATGACATTATCATTTTATCCCTATATGATCATTCACTTTGCTTGGTGATGAGTGCATGTATTTAATTATTATCATTTTGAGCGCTCCACCAAGATGTATGTGACATGGAAGAGTAACCCATTAACCTAACTCTCTGTGCATTTGCAGTCCAAAGCAAATCATAAACTATGCACAAATTTTTAGGGGGAGCTCTTGATTTTCACATACTTCTCAAAGCGACAATGTTTTTCGCTCTTATTATCATTCGTCGAAGCTTTGATCTATATGTTGTCATCAATTACCAAAAAGGGGGAGATTGAAAGTGCAACTATCTCTGGGTGGTTTTGGTAATTCCTAACAACATATAGCTCATTGAGCTAATGCTATTCCAAGATTAATATTTCAGGAAAAGCTCAATGAATGGCATGGCATGGATGAGGAAAGTGGACCCCTCAAAATACTAAGGACAAAAAGATTGGATCAAGACTCTACATTTTATATTTTAGTGATCCAAGATCACATTGAGTCTATAGGAAAAGCCAATACTATCAAGGAGGGATGAGGTGTTGCTTGATGAGGTTCTTGCTTCATAGTGCTTAGTGATATGCTCCAAAACCCTCAACTACCTTCCCACATCCACATATGACCTAAACCAAAAGTCAAACTCGGCCGCACCGATTATTTCTATCCGGCGCCACCGAGTACAGATGTCATAGCCACTGCCACAAACCCTAGGCAAATCGGTCTCACTGATAGGGATCTCGGTCGCACCGAGATGGGGTTGTAATCTCTCTGTTTCCCTTCATAACATTTCGGTCCTACCGAGATGAGCGATCAGTCCCACCGAGATTGCAATGTAAACTCTCTGTTTCCCTTTTATAACATTTCGGTCCCACCGAAATGAGAAAATTGGTCTCACCGAGTTTACCTGACCAACTCTCTGGTTAGCTTATTACCAAAATCGGTCCCGCCGAGTTTGTGTAATCGGTCACACCGATATTACGTTATGCCCTAACACTAATCATATCGGTCCTACCGAGTTGCATCTCAGTCCCACCGGAAATCCTAACGGTCACTAGGTTTGCTAAATCGGTCCGACCGAATTTCTCAATTCGGTCTCACCGAGATTGGTAAATTGTGTGTAACAGTTAGTTTTTGTGTGGAGGCTATATATACCCCTCCACCCACTCTTCATTCATGGAGAGATCCATCAAAACATACCTACACTTCCAATACACATTTTCTAAGAGAGAACCACCTACTCATGTGTTGAGGCCAAGATATTACATTGCCACTACATGAATCTTGATCTCTAGCCTTCCCCAAGTTGCTTTCCACTCAAATCTTCTTTCCACCAAATCCAAATCATGTGAGAGAGAGAGTTGAGTGTTGGGGAGACTATCATTTGAAGCACAAGAGCAAGGAGTTCATCGTCAACACACCATTTGTTACTTCTTGGAGAGTGGTGTCTCCTAGATTGGCTAGGTGTCACTTGGGAGCCTCCGACAATATTGTGGAGTTGAGCCAAGGAGTTTGTAAGGGCAAGGAGATCGCCTACTTTGTGAAGATCTACTGCTAGTGAGGCAAGTCCTTCGTGGGCGATGGCCATGATTGGATAGACAAGGTTGCTTCTTCGTGGACCCTTCATGGGTGGAGCCCTCCGTGGACTCGCGCAACCGTTACCCTTCGTGGGTTGAAGTCTCCATCAACGTGGATGTACGATAGCACCACCTATCGGAACCATGACAAAAACATCTGTGTCTCCAATTGCGTTTGACTTCTCCAAACCCTTCCCTTTACATTCTTGCAAGTTGCATGCTTTACTTTCCACTGCTCATAGACTCTTTGCATGCTTGCTTGAATTGTGTTAAGATTGCTTGACTTGTGCTAAGATAGCTAAAATCTGCCAAAGACTAAAATTGGGAAAAGGATAGATTTTTCATTGGTCAAGTAGTCTAATCACCCCCCTCTAGACATACTTTCGATCCTACAACTTAACACGGACGTGATGCCTTTATTTCATAATCATTGCCTAGATATTCTCATAACTCTGCGCTCTTCTATCAATTGCTCGACAGTAATTTGTTCACCCACCGCATTACACGCTATCATGAGAGAAGCCATTAGTGAAACCTATGGCCCCTGAGTCTCTTACTTATCATATTGCATCTCTTTTTATTCTCGCATCTCGTTTACTATTTTGCAATCTTTACTTTCCCATCTATACAAGAAAAATACCAGAAATATTTATATTACTATCTCTATCAGATCTCACTTTCGTAAGTAACCGTGAAGGGATTGACAACCCCTTTATCACGTTAGTTGCGAGGTTCTTGATTGTTTGTGTAGGTACTAGGTGACTTGCATGTTATCTCCTACTGGATTGATACCTTGGTTCTCAAAAACTAAGGGAAATACTTACGCTACTTTGCTACATCACCCTTTCCTCTTCAAGGGAAAACCAACGCATGCTCAAGAGGTAGCATTCATCACCTGCTCACATTAATTCCTCATATGCCCTTGTGCGAAAGAAGTACCACGCATGTTGATCTCCTAGACCACTAAGCCCCGCGTGCCCTATACCCGTCGCCCAGGCGAAGAACATGCCGACTAGATGGATCAACATGAAGGCTAACTGACTCCCTTTGAGATGAAACCCATTGAGCCTCATCATCAAAGAGATCCCGGTTGTTCATCAGCTGCCCGTGGAGGACATGCATGGCCTCCAACACACCGCACAAGGGCATCTAAACTCCCCTAAATTGAGATACAAGACTTACACCATGCACGTTGTCCGCGGTCTCTTTATTTTCATGCCATAATCACATCTTCCTAATGAGTTAGGAAATCTTGATCTTATTGGTCATGGTCTGGGTTTGGGATTTCGATGTACTGAATTGACTTACATTCCTCATATGTTGGGAATTTGGTGGCATGTTAAAAATAACCTATTTATTTCTTGCATTATTGTTCTTGTTCATTGTGATTTTTGGGATCCTTTCATGCTATGTAGAGGCTTAAGAAACCCAAGAATTTACGGTCTTGCAGATAAGCATGTTATTACATGTTTTGTGGATTGCGAAAGTTAGGATCCTGAACAGAAATTGCTGTTGTATGACTAATAAATTGCGGGAGTTGAGTACTCTCAAACCCTCTTATATCATTCATTTATTATGGTTATGTTGTTGGTAGTCTCGGGCTATTATCTGATAGACTCTATTTTATTTCTGCCTAGGTACTTCACCCTTAGTTCAGAAAAAATACAGTCTGATCAATATCTAATTTCTGTTTTACCTCTATGTGCACCCTAGTGATGACCCACAAGTATAGGGGATAAATTGTAGCTCTTTTCTATAAGTAAGAGTGTCGAACCCAACGAGGAGCAGAAGAAAATGACAAGTGGTTTTTTAGCAAGGTAATGTCTGCAAGTGCTGAAATTGTAAGTAACAGAGTAGTTTGATGGCAAGATATTTTGTAACGAGCAAGTAATGATGATAGTAACAAAAGTGCAGCAAGGTAGCCCAATACTTTTGAGGCAAAGGACAGTCCAAAACGGTCTCTTATAATAAGCAAAGCGTTCTTGAGGGTACACGGGAATTTCATCTAGTCACTTTCATCACATTGATTCGATTCGTGTTCGCTACTTTGATAATTTGATATGTGGGTGGACCGGTGCTTAGGTGTTATTCTTACTTGAACAAACCTCCTACTTATGATTAACCCTCCCGCAAGCATCTGCAACTACGAGAAAAGTATTAAGAACAAATTCTAACCATAACATTAACCTTTTGGATCCAATCGGTCCCTTACGGAATAGCGCATAAACTAGGGTTTAAGCTTCTGTCACTCTCGCAACCCATCATCTAATAACTACTCCACAATGCATTCCCTTAGGCCCAAATGTGGTGAAGTGTCATGTAGTCGACGTTCACATGACACCACTAAGGGAATCACAACATACGTACTATCAAAATATCAAACACATATCAAGTTCACATGATTACTTGCAACATGATTTCTCCCGTGACCTCAAGAACAAAAGTAACTACTCACAAGTGATAAACATGCTCACGATCATAGGGGTATTAAATAGCATAATGGATCTGAACATATAATCTTCCACCAAATAAACCATATAGTAATCAACTACAAAATGTAATCAACACTACTAGTCACCCACAAGCACCAATCTATTGTTCCGGTAACAAGATTGAACACAAGAGATGAACTAGGGTTTGAGATGAGATGGTGATGTTGAAGATGTTGATGGAGATTGCCCTCCCCAAGATGGGAGAGTTGTTGGTGATGATGATGACGATGATTTCCCCCTCTGGGAGGGTGATACGTCTCCATCGTATCTACTTTTCCAAACACTTTTGACCTTGTTTTGGACTCTAACTTGTATGATTTGAATGGAACTAACCCGGACTGACGCTGTTTTTAGAAGAATTGCCATGATGTTGTTTTATGTGCAGAAAACAAAAGTTCTCGGAATGACCTGAAACTCCACGGAATATCTTACAATAAATAATAAAAAATCCTCGCCAAAGATGAATACCACAGGCCCACACCCTTGCCACGAGGGTGGGGGGCGCCCCCCTAGGGTGCGCCCTCCTACCTCGTGGGCCCCCTGGAGACCTCCCGACTCCAACTCCAACTCTATATAACTGCTTTCGGGGAGAAAAAATAAAAGAGAAGATTTCATCACGTTTTACGATATGGAGCCGCCGCCAAGCCCTAAAACCTCTCGGGAGGGCTGATCTGGAGTCCATTCGGGGCTCCGGAGAGGGGGATTCATCGCCGTCGTCATCATCAACCATCCTCCATCACCAATTTCATGATGCTCACCGTCGTGCATGAGTAATTCCATCGTAGGCTTGCTGGACGGTGATGGTTTGGATGAGATTTATCATGTAATCGAGTTAGTTTTGTTAGGGTTTGATCCCTAGTATCCACTATGTTCTGAGATTGATGTTGGTATGACTTTGCTATTCTTAATGCTTGTCGCTAGGGCCCGAGTGCCATGATTTCAGATCTGAACCTATTATGTTTTCATCAACATATGAGAGTTCTTGATCCTATCTTGCAAGTCTATAGTCACCTATTATGTGTTATGATCCGTTAACCCCGAAGTGACAATAATCGGGATACTTACCAATGATGACCGTAGTTTGAGGAGTTCATGTATTCACTATGTGCTAATGCTTTGTTCCGGTTCTCTATTAAAAGGAGGC
Source organism: Triticum aestivum (assembly GCF_018294505.1). Classification (NCBI taxonomy): domain Eukaryota; kingdom Viridiplantae; phylum Streptophyta; class Magnoliopsida; order Poales; family Poaceae; genus Triticum; species Triticum aestivum. The sequence continues at coordinate 160,652,196 of NC_057812.1, read as the reverse complement.
CTTAATATCCCTTAGTTTCCATTAGGACCCCGCTGCCACGGGAGGGTAGGACAAAAGATGTCATGCAAGTTCTTTTCCATAAGCACGTATGACTATATTCGGAATACATGCCTACATTACATTGACGAATTGGAGCTAGTTCTGTGTCACCCTATGTTATGACTGCTACATGATGAACCACATCCGGCATAATTATCCATCATTGATCCGATGCCTACGAGCTTTCCATATACTGGTTTACGCTTATTTACTTTCCCGTTGCTATTGTTACAATCACTACAAAATACCAAAAACATTACTTTGCTTTCGTTACTCTTTTGTTACCGTTACCATCACTATCGTATTACCTTGCTACTAAACACTCTGCTGCAGATACTAAGTTTCCAGGTGTGGTTGAATTGACAACTCAGCTGCTAATACTTGAGAATATTCTTTGGCTCCCCTTGTGTCGAATCAATAAATTTGGGTTGAATACTCTACCCTCGAAAGTTGTTGCGATCCCCTATACTTGTGGGTTATCAAGACTAATTTCCGGCGCCATTGCCGGGGAGCATAGCTCTATTCTTTGAGTCATTTGGGATTTATATCTGCTGGACACTATGAAGAATTTGAAAGACGCTAAGACAACAATTTATCCGTCAACTACGTGGGAAGGTAAGGAACTGCCATCTAGCTCTGCACTTGATTCACCTTCTGTTATGAGTAAGCTTGCGACACCTAAACCTGCTTCTGCTATTCGTTTTGATATGTCACATGTTATTGATGATGCCACTTTTGCTATACATGATACTTATGATGAAACTACCTCTATGCTTGATACTACTATGCCACTTAGTGATTTTCTTGAGGAACGACTTGCTAGGGCTAGAGAGATTGAAAATATTGAATCTGATTATGAGGATGAAAGTGATGATGAAGAATCACTTGTTATTCCTGAGGGTTATTTATTTGATCAAGAAGCTTCTTTAGCTATTTTAGCTTGCAACGATAGATATGAACTCAAAAGGTTATTAGCTAAATGGAATAAGCAATCTCCAAATGCTAGGATGAGACTTGACCCTGCTTTTGCTACTTCACCTATCTGTGTTACTGATAAGGATTATGAATTCTCTGTTGATCCTGATATAATTACTTTGGTTGAATCTGATCCTTTTCATGGCTATGAATCTGAAACTGTTGTGGCACATCTTACTAAATTAAATGATATAGCCACCCTGTTCACTAATGATGAGAGATCTCGCTACTTTTATATCCTTAAAATATTTCCGTTCTCATTAAAGGGTGATGCTAAGATATGGTTTAATTCTCTTGATCCTGGTTGTGTGCATAGTCCCCAGGATATGATTTACTACTTCTCTGCTAAATATTTCCCTGCTCATAAGAAACAAGCTACTTTAAAGGAAATATACAACTTTGTGCAAATTAAAGAAGAGAGTCTCCCACAAGCTTGGGGGAGGCTTCTCAAGTTACTTAATGCTTTACCTAATCATCCTCTTAAGAAAAATGAAATGCTTGATATCTTTTATAATGGACTAACCGATGCTTCCAGAGATTACCTGGATAGTTGTGCTGGTTCTCTTTTCAGGGAAAGAACACCAGGTGAAGCTGAAATCTTATTGAATAATATGTCGACAAATGAAAATAATTGGGCACCTCCTGAGCCAGCTCCTCAGCCAGCTCCTGCTCCAATTAATGATCCTATTCCTGAACCAACTCCGAAGAAGAGAGGTGTTCTATTTCTTAGTCCTGAAGATATGCAAGAGGCAAAGAAATCTATGAAAGAAAAAGGTATTAAAGCTGAAGATGTTAAGAATTTACCTCCTATTGAAGAAATACATGGTCTTAATTTACCGCCTATTGAAGAAACATATGATCTTAATCCTTTATTTATCGAGGAACCTCCAGACCCCGATAACCCGACACAGGTAGTAAAGGTAAATTCTCTCTATAGATATGATAAAGCTGAAATCCCTCCTACTAAAATTGCTAGTCAATGCTTGGATGAGTTTGATAATTTTATGTTTAAGCAAGAAGACTTCAATGCTTATTTCGGTAGACAACTAAAACAAGATGCTGATATGATTAAATACTTGGGTGATTATATGGCTAATATTAGAGGTGAACTTAAACTTGTTAGCAAACATGCTTCTATGGTTACCACTCAAGTTGAACAAGTACTTAAAGCTCAAAAGGAATTACTCAATGAGATGAATAGTAAGAAAAATGATTATGCTATTAAAGTGGCTACTAGAACTGGTAGAATGACTCAGGAACCTTTGTATCCTGAAGGCCACCCTAAGAGAATTGAGCAAGATTCTCAGAGAAATAAAATTGATGCACCTAGTTCTTCTAAAAAGAAGAAAAAGAAAAAAAATGATAGAACTGTGCAAACTTCTAGTGAACCTATTGCTGAACCACCTGATAATCCAAATGATATCTCTATGTCTGATGCTGAAACACAATCTGGCAATGAACATGAACCTAATGAAAATGTTAATGATGATGTTCATAATGATGCTCAACCTAGTAATGATAATGATGTAGAAATTGAACCTGTTGTTGATCTTGATAACCCACAATCAAAGAATCAACGTTATGATAAGAAAGACTTTGTCGCTAGGAAACATGGTAAAGAAAGAGAGCCATGGGTTCAGAAACCCATGCCTTTTCCTCCCAAACCATCCAAGAAAAAGGATGATGAGGATTTTGAGCGCTTTGCTGAAATGATTAGACCTATCTTTTTGCGTATGCGATTGACTGATATGCTTAAAATGAATCCTTGTGCTAAGTACATGAAAGATATTATTACAAATAAAAGAAAGATACCGGAAGCTGAAATTTTCACCATGGTTGCTAATTATACTTTTAAGGGTGGAATACCAAAGAAACTTGCAGATCCAGGAGTACCTACTATACCATGCTCCATTAAAAGAAACTATGTTAAAACTGCTTTATGTGATCTTGGAGGCGGTGTTAGTGTTATGCCTCTCTCTTTATATCATAGACTTGACTTGAATAAGTTGACACCTACTGAAATATCTTTGCAAATGGCTGATAAATCAACTGCTATACCTGTCGGTATTTGTGAGGATGTGCATGTTGTGGTTGCAAACGTTACTATTTTTACGGACTTTGTTATTCTTGATATTCCCGAGGACGATAGTATGTCTATTATTCTTGGAAGATCCTTTCTTAATACTGCAGGGGCTTTTATTGATTGCAACAAAGGCAATGTCACTTTTCGTGTTAATGGTAATGAGCATACGGTACACTTTCCGAGGAAACAACCTCAAGTTCATAGTATAAATTCTATCGAAAAAATTCCATCGATTATATTTGGAGGTTTTGAATTTCCTCTTCCTACTATCAAGAAGAAATATGATATACTTATTATTGGGGATGTGCATATCCCCGTTGAGGTAACCTAGTGTTATTTGAAATTTCTCCGGTTTCATGTTAATCGGAATGAGTTTGTTAACAAGACTTGATCAACCTTGTTAGTGGATTCTTTTTGATGAGCATGAGATGGATGAAACTAGAAGCACAACCTTCTGTACCCTCTCTATACTTTCTGTTATTTAGTTGAAATAAAATAAAAATAAATATTTGTCTGTCTGTTATCTGATTATCCGTGCAATATAAAAATACCTCGAAAATAAAAGTTCTCCAAATGCCCTGAAAATTAAATATGATTTTTTCTAGAATATTTGAGGATTTATGGAACAAAGAACACACCAGGGGGGCCAACCACCTTGCCACGAGGGTGGAGGGCGCGCCCCCCTGCCTCATGGGCCCATGGTGGCCCTCCTCTAGTTATTCCTGCACCCATTCTCTTCTTCTTCCTCCCATAAACACGAAAAACCAACTCAAGCACGAGTTCCAGCTCTCTTTGCTGCCATTTTCGATCTCCTTGCTCAAAGAACCTCCCACAAAACTGCTTGGGGAGATTGTTCCTTGGTATGTGACTCCTCCATTGGTCCAATTAGTTTTTGTTCTAGTGCTTTATTCATTGCAAATTTTTGCTGCTTAGGTGACCCTGTTCTTGAGCTTGCATGTCAAATTTATATGGTCAAAAGTAGTTTTGATGCATGATATAGGCCCTAGGCACTTGTAGGAGTAGTTGCTATCAATATTATTGAGTTTGGTTTACTTTTATTTTGAAGTTACTAAAAATTTTCAGAGGAAGAAATATGTTTAGGAAAATGTTACAAGGTGGTTCTTCAAGGAAGCAAGGACCCAGGCTTGCAATGCGTGATGCTGATTGTAACATCCTAAATTTTCAATTTGGAATGTTATACATTAGGTCATCACTGCATATCATATTTTATTTGCTTTTGGCCTGATCCAGAAATTCTACGCAACTCAAGGACCCACACAGAGAGTTGGGGATTTCGTTATTTTCATATTTGGGTTTCTCTCAAATTTTGAAAATAGGATCATTGATTTTATTTATTCTATCTTCAATTATTTCTATAATAAAAATATGAGACAGGGAATAAAATGACTTTCCCAAAATAAATAAATATTGAAGGTTTAATAAAAAAATCAAGTAAGATTTTATTTCGGAGTTTTCTCGCTATTTTATTTGAATTTAGGAAAAATTGCCCGTTTTCAAAACTGCATTTTAGGGCCAAGAAAATGTTCATCTTGTTCTAAATATTTTATTTAGACGGTGAAAATTTGTTTTGGCATTTTTAGATTTTTATTTATTTTTCTAGGTTTTTTCTTAGTTCGGCGGGATTTTATTTTAAAAAAAACCTCCTGCGCCCGACTGGGCCGAAGCCCAGCCGAGCCAGGCCGGCCCGCCCGCGCCACCGCCTCCCTGTCCCGTGCCGCCGCCGGACTCGGGAGAGTCCAAGCCGCCGCCCGACCCTCTCCCCAAGTCGGAGCCGCCGCCGACTCTCCCCCTTTAAATACCACCCCGGGCCCCCCTGGAGCCCCAAGTCACCGCAGCCGCAGCCCCTCGCCGCCCGCGCCGCTGCTTGCCGCCACCCCGCCGCCTTGCGCCGCCGCCGCAAGCAACCGTCGCCCTGCCGCCTTTGCGCCCCGCCGCCAGGAGCCGCCGCCCCACCACCCCACGCCGCACACCGCCACCGGAGCCCCGCCGTAACCCGGCCGGACCTCGCCGGAGCCCGAGCCGAGGTAGCCGCCCGCTACCCCGGTTTTTCTAAAGAAACCGATCTGCTTTTTTCAGAAAACCCTAGATTCGTTTTTTATAAATAGATCGGTTTTATTTTCCGGTTTATTTATTTAGCGAGCGTTCGCCCGTTCATTTTAACGGACGAATTCGTCGTTTAGTTTCAATTAACGAACATTCGTTCGTTAATCTGTTCATCAGTTTTTCTTTTTCTTGGATTTTTCCGCAGTTATTTCTGATCGTGATTTCTGATCCGATTTTCGTTCTAGTATAACTTTTCGCTCATTTATCGGAATCAGGCGATTCAAGCGCCTGGAGTTTCGTCTCGAAATCCTCTTTCCGTTTAACCAACTCAAACAAGTTTTTTCATATGTAAAATTTGACTTAGATCTAGATTAGTAAACGAAGTTTGTTTCTTTCGCCGTTTGACTTTCGTTGCTTCGTTCGATTTGGTTCTTTTTGCAAACCAGAGTTCTTAAGTTGAACTTTCTGGTTAGTTTTCTTATTTGAGTTTTACCCGTGCATTAGACGAGTACTTATTGTATGCTTGTTTGTCTGCGATAGAGTACCCGGAGTGCGCCGCTTGCTACTTCGAATCTCTAGGTTTCACGGATCATCAGCAAGGCAAGTAACACTTTGATCATACCTCTTTACTACGCAGTTTTATTGCATTAGATCAATCCTCAAACAATTGCACGATTAGGATCTGATTAATATGTGGTTTTGGGAAGTAGATGAGGTAGAACCTATTACCTGTTTTATTATCAACCCTTGGGAGTTACTTCTACGTTTGCTTATTATGCCATGCTATGCTAGTAGACGTGGATTGGGAGAGTGTATCCATGACAGATGTGAGATTGATAAATTAATGGTTTATTTAAGGTGGCAACTTAAACACACATATGGGTGGATTGAGGCACCTGGGGATTCCAGCGATTGCCTATTTTTCTTTATGGACCGCCACCCAGGCTCAAAGGGACCATGAGATTTATTCATACTAGAAACTTCCGTGTGCAGCCACAAGCTACTATGGGCTCTAGCATAGGCGATTAAGCCGTGCGAACTCTTAGAGTGGTAGACTAGCAGATGTAGGGGATGTAGGTTGGTAGTGTCTACCCAATCGTAAGGTGCTAGCGCTTCTGAAAGACTATGTCTCGGCGATCCGGTTCTCAAACACCATGTAGTGCGAGAATCCCAACGGAGGAGATCGAGTCTTGTGGGAAAAAGTGCGCAAACCTCAGCAGAGTGTATAAACTAATCATGGTTAGCCGTGTCCCCGGTATGGACGTCTTGAGTATCTAGTACTTGGATTATCATGTGAATCTCATCATGTTACTTTAAATTAATACTGTTGGGTTTTAATGATGATACTAAATTGGGATTGAGAGGGTGTCTACACTCTCAATGTTTAACAACTACCATGATAGTTAAATAAAATTTATTCCTTTGCAGTAGGGAAAAATTGCCTTTATGCAAAACTGTAACCATAGAGCTTTCCACCAGCCATATATGTATGTAGTATAGCTTTATTCTTCCATTACTCTCTATGTATTACATTGCCAGCATATTCCATGTGCTGACCCGTTTCCGGGCTGCAACATTCATGTTGTAGACTTTTTAGATGACGAGTAAGGTGCCTTTAGGTCATGGTTCTATACTCAGTGATGCCGTTGGAGTTGATGGATTCACTTATCTTCCAAGCCTTCCGCTGTTATCGTTATTAGATGGCCTTAAGCCATATTTATTGCAATAAGTTCTCTTTTGAGACATTCAATGTAATAAGTGTGTGATTTCTACTCTGTTACAAATCCTTCAAGTATTGTGCATGTCAGCATTACTGATCCAGGGATGACACTAAAGCACAGAGATCAGACTGTTTGAGGTCTGGTCGCTACAAGATGGTATCAGAGCACACACTGACTGTACGACACGACCACTAAGCCAAAGCCCTAGATCAATACTCCCTCTTCTCATTTCTAACTCCTCATCTTTTCTACTCTTTTAGGATGGCGGATGCAAGGAACAAGTTCACGCAACTGGATGAAGATACACCCTTTGGACGTCACTTGAAGGAAGTCACTAGATACCTAAACATCGGAGTACCAAGCTTCACCGGAACCTACAATGCCACTTTACCTGAAGAGGAGCGCTGGATGATTCAAGTTCAAGTTCCAGGAAGGACGTTCATGCCCGTCACTGAGCCCATAGAGTTTTCCTTTGATGCACCAACCTGGAGTCTAGGAAAGAGCATGGCAGCCCACATCACGATGGGACGCATTGGAAAAGTCTACCACAAGGATCTCAAGGATACTATCTACCAGATTTGTGGGCGCCGAGATGAGCAATGGGAGATGATCAGCACCAGGAAGGATAGATCAATTGCAGCTTTCATCCAGGAGTTAAACCAGCACATTCGACATTAGGAGAACCAGATGTGCGCAGGCATGATAGACCTGAAGAAGGCCATGACCAAGATCACGAAGCTGGAAGAAGAACTCAAGTCTACACGCGATGGATATGAGGAGGAAATAGCAACACTCGTGGAGAAGAACGATGATCTGAAGAAGAAGCTAAAAATATTCATGGGATTTCCCGCAACTGGAGGAGAAGACGAAGATTGCACTTGTCCAGAAAACTACATCATCATCGATGACACCGACTCGGACCCAGACAATAGCGATGATGACTATGTTGATGAAGCCGGAGCAGATATCATGGAGTCTTCATCGGAGCAGTTTTTCTAGTAGACCCCCATATCAGTAGTAGTATTTCCCCATGTATCTAGTATAGCCCAAGCACTTTTCTAACAAGAGATAGACCGTTGTATGCCCTTGTTTGATTGAATGAAGTGATTTTGTTTGCATTTGCCTCATGTGCATATGGGTAGTGTTTTCCCTCTATACCTCATTCTATTCTATATTCTCCTCTTTTCTAAACCCCCCAGATGCCTCCGAGACGTGACAATGGATTTGCTTTCCCACCGGAGCTCACTCAGTTGATCCAGCAACAGAATATGTTGATGCAGTTGCTAGTCCAGAATCGGAATAAGGGGAACAACAACAACAACAACAACAACCCACCACCGCCACCACCTGTGGATCACTTAACCCATTTTCTTAGGCTGAATCCGCCGGTGTTCTCTAGTAGCACCGAGCCTATAGTAGCAGATGGTTGGCTCCACAAGATTGGAAGGGAGTTAACCACTACAGGATGTACTGATGCTGAGAAGGTGCGCTTTGCCGCACATCAGTTGGACGGACCAGCAGCATCATGGGACCAATTTCAGCAGGCTTTCCGTACTGCCCATGTGTCAGCAGGAGCTATGGCCATGAAGAAGCGTGAGTTTCGCAACTTGCGCCAAGGAGGACGGACAGTTGGCCAGTATGTGGATGACTTTAGTAAGCTAGCACGTTATGCCCCAGATGACGTTGCTACGGATGCAGCTAAGCAGGAGAAGTTTCTGGAAGGACTAGATGATGAGTTGAGCATGCAGTTGATGGTAGCAAGCTTCAACAACTACCAGGAGTTGGTAGATCGCGCTCTTATGATTGAAGGGAAGCAACAACAGATTGAAAACCGCAAGAGGAAGTATGGACAAGGGAAGTACAATTCTGGAGCTCAATAGAAGCCACGTTTTACCCCTAAACCGGGAGGACATTTTCAGCATACCCATGGAGGAGGCAGCTCGCACAATCATAATGGCCCCAAGAATGGTAACGGGAATGGAGGAAGCAACGGCCAGAACCGTACCAACCCATCGACGCCAGCCAAGAGAGACCTGAGCCAAGTCACTTGCTATAAGTGTCAGAAGACTGGACATTACGCCAATGAATGTCCTGAAGCCCAGAGTGGAAATGGCAATGTAAGCTCTGGGAAGAAGCCGAACCCTGTCAATAGGGGACAGGTGAACCACGTTAACGTGGAGGAGGTTGAAGCTCAGTCAGATGCAGTAATAGGTAAGTTTTTGGTTAAGACATTTACTGCACTTGTTCTTTTCGATACTGGTGCATCACATTCATACATATCAAGGGGATTTGTGGATAAGTATAAACTGCCAACCCAAGCCCTTAGGTCACCCATGTTAGTAACCTCGCCTGGAGCAGAGTATATGGATAATCTATGGTGTGATCAGTTACCATTAAGGATTGGTAACTATGTATTTCCCTCGGACCTAATAGTATTGGAATCTCAAGGATTAGATGTGATATTAGGCATGGATTGGTTATCGAAGTATGGAGGGAACATTGAATGCGCCAGTAAGTCAATTTTTCTTACAATGCCAGAAGGAAGAAGGATCAAGTATGTATCTCGGCATGTGCCGAAGAGGACTCAAGTAAATTCCTTATCAGGATTTGTGCAGGAGGAAGTACCAGTGGTGAAGGATTTCCCTGATGTATTTCCAGAGGAGTTGCTAGGCATGCCACCGGATAGAGATATTGAGTTTTTGATTGAGCTTTTGACAGGCACAGGACCCATATCTAAGAGACCATACAGGATGCCCGCAAAAGATTTGGAGGAGATTAAGAAGCAGATTAAGGAGTTACTGGATAAAGGTTATATTTGCCCAAGTTCTTCACCTTGGGGATCGCCAGTACTTCTAGTGGAGAAGAAGGATGGATCGTTAAGAATGGTTGTTGATTATCGAGGATTGAACGAAGTAACAATCAAGAACAAGTACCCACTGCCGATGATCAATGATCTGTTTGATCGATTGCAAGGAGCTAAGGTATTTTCCAAGATCGATCTGCGATCAGGATACCATTAGTTGAAGATTCGAGAGCAGGATATACCTAAGACGGCTTTTACCACCAGGTATGAGCTGTACGAGTATACTGTTATGTCATTTGGTCTGACTAACGCACCTGCATATTTCATGAACATGATGAACAAGGTGTTTATGGAGTTTTTGGATAAGTTCGTCGTGGTGTTCATTGATGATATTTTGGTCTACTCAAAGAATGAAGAGGAGCATAAGGAGCATTTGCGTTTAGTACTTGAGAAGCTCAGAGAACATCAGTTATATGCCAAGTTCAGTAAATGTGAGTTTTGGTTGAAGGAAGTTGGATTCCTCGGACACGTTATATCCGGAGAAGGTGTAGCAGTAGATCCCACCAAGGTTGTCACTATGACAAATTGGGAAGCACCAACAATAGTTGGAGAGATTCGGAGTTTTCTTGGACTTGCAGGATACTACCGGAGATTCATTAAGAATTTCTCCAAAAATTGCAAAGCCTATGACGGAGTTGTTGAAGAAGGATACCAAGTTCAAATGGACTGAGGAATGTGAGGCTAGTTTCCAGGAGTTGAAGAAACGTTTGGTTACATCACCAATATTGATTCTGCCAGATCAGAGCAAGGATTATGAGGTGTATTGCGACACTTCACATCGAGGACTTGGAGCAGTGCTTATGTAGGAGGGAAGAGTTGTTTCGTATGCTTCACGATAGCTGAAACCTCGTGAGTTGAATTATGCCACGCATGATTTGGAGTTAGCAGCCTTAGTGCATGCATTGAAGACTTTGAGACATTTTCTCATTGGAAACCATTGTGAAGTATACATGGATCACAAGAGTTTGATGTATATTTTCACGCAGAAGGAGCTAAATCTCAGGCAAAGGAGATGGTTGGAGCTCATCAAGGATTATGATATGAGATTGCATTATCATCCCGGAAAGGCTACCGTAGTAGCCGATGCGCTGAGCCGTAAGAGCCATGTCAACACATTAATGACGGGAGATTTACCGAAGGTGTTAGCCAATGACCTTCGTGAGCTATGTTTGGAGATAGTTCCGAAAGGCTATCTAGCAGCATTGGAGATTCAGTCTACTTTGATGGATAAGGTCAGAGAAGCTCAGAAAACTGACAAGGAGGTTGCCTCTATAAAGGAGAAGATGAGCAAGGGTAAAGTTAAAGGATTTCGTGAGGATGAGCACGATACCCTATGGTTTGAAGACCGTGTTTATGTGCCTAACGACCTGGAGATCAGGAAGTTGATTCTGCAGGAGGCCCATGATTCACCATACTCGATTGACCCAGGAAATACCAAGATGTATTTGGATTTGAAGAGTACTTTCTGGTGGACCGGAATGAAGAAGGATATTGCGGAGTATGTAGCAGTTTGTGATGTATGTCAGAGAGTAAAGGCAGAGCATCAGAAGCCAGCAGGATTGCTACAACCATTGCCGATACCCGAATGGAAGTGGGATAAGCTAGGCATGGATTTCATCACGGGATTACCCAGGACCCGTTCAGGCTATGACTCGATATGGGTTGTAGTCGATCGCTTGACGAAGGTAGCTCATTTCATCCCAGTAAAGACCACCTACACCAGTGCTAAGTTGGCAAAGATATACATGACCAGGATCGTATGTCTGCATGGAGTTCCGAGGAGCATTGTATCAGATAGAGGAACCCAGTTTACCTCAAAGTTCTGGAATCAATTGCACGAAACTTTGGGTACCAGGCTAGAGTTCAGTACAGCTTTTCATCCGCAGACAGATGGACAAACCGAGAGAGTCAATCAAATTTTGGAGGATATGCTGAGAGCTTGTGCCTAGATTATGGATCTAGTTGGGACGACAATTTGCCATATGCAGAGTTCTCCTACAACAACAGTTATCAATCCAGTTTGAAGATGGCCCCTTTCGAAGCCTTGTACGGAAGAAGGTGCAGAACACCATTGTTGTGGGATGAAGTTGGAGACCGCCAGTTGTTTGGACCGGATTTGATTAAGGAGTCTGAACAAAAAGTGAAATTGATTTGCGATAGGCTCAAGGTAGCCCAGTCCAGGCAGAAGAGCTACGCGGATTCTAAACGCAAGGAGACAGTTTACGAAGTCGGAGACCGAGTTTATCTTCGAGTATCTCCACTTCGGGAGTTAAGCGCTTTGGAGTTAAAGGAAAGTTAGCGCCACGTTTTGTGGGACCATACAAAGTTTTGGAGCATATGGGAGAAGTTTCCTACAAGTTGGAGTTTCCCGAAGGATTGTCGGGAGTTCACGATGTGTTCCACGTCTCCCAGTTGAAGAAGTGCCACGCAGAGTTGGCGGACATACCACTGAGAGATACAGTGCCGCTGGAAGCAATTCAGTTGGATAGTGATTTGACCTATGAGGAGAAACCAGTCAAGACTCTTGAGTATTCCAGCCGAGTCACCCGCAGCAAGGTTATCAAGTTTTCCAAAGTTCAGTGGAGCCACCACACCGAGGATGAAGCCACCTGGGAGCGAGAGGAAGAACTGCTGAAGGACCACCCTCACCTATTTTCTAGCCAACCCGAATCTCGAGGGCGAGATTCATCTTAAGGGGGGTAGGTTTGTAACATCCCAAATTTTCAATTTGGAATGTTATACATTAGGTCATCACTACATATCATATTTTATTTGCTTTTGGCCTGATCCAGAAATTCTACACAACTCAAGGACCCACGGAGAGAGTTGGGGATTTCGTTATTTTCATATTTGGGTTTTTCTCAAATTTTGAAAATAGGTTCATTGATTTTATTTATTCTGTCTTCAATTATTTCTATAATAAAAATATGAGAGAGGGAATAAAATGACTTTCCCAAAATAAATAAATATTGAAGGTTTAATAAAAAAATCAAGTAAGATTTTATTTCGGAGTTTTCTCGCTATTTTATTTGAATTTAGGAAAAATTGCACGTTTTCAAAACTGCATTTTTGGGCCAAGAAAATGTTCATCCTGTTCTAAATATTTTATTTAGATGGTGAAAATTTGTTTTGGCATTTTTAGATTTTTATTTATGTTTCTAGGTTTTTTTCTTAGTTCGGCAGGATTTTTTTAAAAAAAAACCTCCCGCGCGCCCGACTGGGCCGAAGCCCAGCCGAGCTAGGCCGGCCGGCCCGCCCGCGCCACCGCCTTCCCGTCCCGTGCCGCCGCCGGACACGGGAGAGTCCGAGCCGCCGCCGCCGACCGACCCCCTCCCCAAGTCGGAGCCGCCGCCGCCTCTCCCCCTTTAAATACCACCTCGGAGCACCCCTGGAGCCCCAAGTTGCCGCCGCAGCCCCTCGCCACCCGCGCCACCGCTTGCCGCCGCCCCGCCGCCTT